>NW_026570971.1:400000-415000 GCF_026225935.1 Boleophthalmus pectinirostris | reverse complement strand
CTGATGCCTGACATGAGCTTCCATGTTGTGGAGAGACAGGTTATCGGCCGATAGTTGGATGGGGCTGCACCCTTTGAGGGATCCTTCAGGACCAGGATCATATGTCCTTGGGTGAGTCCCATCCCTTAGCAGCTGGTTCTTTTGTGGTGCCAGGCGCTCGTGGAGAGCAGTGAGCTTCTTTAGCCAGTTTGTGTGGATCATGTCAGGGCCTGGTCCAGTTTTTCATACCTGAGACTCTCTCCTGGACATGTCCACTGTGATGGTGACTGGATTCTGTTCAGGGAGGTTGCTGTGGTCTTCTCTCAGATCCAACAGCCACTGTGCATCGGTGTTATGTGATGCCTCCCTCTCCCATGTGCCTTTCCAGTACCTTTCAGTCTCCAGCCTTGGTGGGTCTGCTCTGCTGTTGTGCCGATGAGCGTACACTTTCACAGGTTGTGTTGCGGACAGACGGTTTATTTGTCTGGCTTCGTTATCTCGTGTGTACCTCTTTAGACTTTAGGCTTGGAGCCTTGGCCAGTTTGTCTGGCAGTTTTGAGTGCTTCAGGTCGGGCATCTGACTGTACCGCTTGAGTACTTGTGTTTTCATTGCACCTTTCTGGGCCCTAACCCTAACTTCTCTCCACGCCTCCTTGATTTTCACCTCTTACTGTCTTTTCCATGGTGGCTCTTGTTTCTCGTGGCTCCCGTGCCTCCAGTGGCTCTTATGGAGCAGCACCTGTAGGATCAGTGCTGCTGAAGTGTAGATCGGCTCGTTGGTGTCAGTGGCGTTGTGGTTGGTTCACTCTCTGTGCTCCGTTTGTCTTCTAAGAGACTTTGGGCCGTTCACTTGGACTGTGTTTTAATCTTGTGTTTAATTGGTTTAATCTGAGGTCATGTGACTCACCTCCGTGCTCTCTCATTGGCTTGGACAAGCTCCGCCTCCGCGCTCTTCTTCTGCTGTGACATCATCACCAGCTGCTGCTTAAGGGCGGTGACATCATCAGGGAGCGCCGCGGCGGCCTCGTCAGCGGGGGGCGGGGCTTCTGAGGGGCTAAAGGAGAGTCGGCGTGAGCGCGTGTGTAAATATAACACGTTACCATAGTGCCAGACTCTGACCTGTGATTGGCTCTGAGCTCCTGAAGCTCCGCCTCCAGACGCTGTCGCTCGCCCACAGCGGTGTCTCTCTCTCTCTGCAGTGCAACAAGCTCCGCCTTAAAGGGGGCGGGGCACAGTCAGTGACACAAAAACAGCAGCAGGCGGAGCTAAAGTCTGACCTCTGACCCTAAACCGGGTCAGGGGTCAGAGTGAAGTTTTATTATGGGACATTTTTTTGCTTTGTAACTATGGCTGTCACAATAAGCACAAAATTAATCACCGCGGAGCTAAGAGGCCCACGGCGATCACCGCACCAACGTGACCAACGTGACCAACGTGACCAACGTGACCAACGTGATCAACGTGACCAACGTGACCAACGTGACCAACGTGACCAACGTGACCAACGTGACCAACGTGTGACCAACACCAACGTAACGTGCACCAAAAACGTGACCAACGTAACGTCGTGACCAACGTGACCAACGTGCCAACCCAACGTGACCAACGTGACCAACGTGACCAACGTGACCAACCGTGACCAACGTGACGTGACCAACTGACCAACGTGAACCAAACCCAACGTGACCGACCAACGTGACCAACGTGACCGTGAAACGTGACCAACGTGACCAACGTGACCAACGGTGACGTGACCAACGTGAACCACGTGGTGACCAACGTGACGTGACCAACGTGACCAAACGTGACCAACGTGACCAACGTGACCAATGACAACGTGACCAACGTGACCAAACGTGACCAACGTGACCAACGTGACCAACGTGACAAAAGTGACCAACGTGACCAACGTGACCAACGTGAACCAACGTGACCAACGTGACCAACGTGACGTGACCAACGTGACCAACGTGACCAACGTGACCAACGTGACCAACGTGACCAACGGACCAACGTGACCACGTCGTGACCAACGTGACCAACGTGCGTGACCAACGTGACCACGTGACCAACGTGATCAACGTGACCAACGTGACCAACGTGACAACACCAACGGACCAACGTGCGTGACCAATGTGACCAACGTGACGTCAACGTGAACCAACGTGACCAACGTGAACCAACGTGAAACGTGACCAACGTGACCAACGTGACCAACGTGACCAACGTGAACGTGTACCAACGTGACGTGACCAACGTGACAACCAGTGACCAAACCAACGTGACCAACGTGACCAACGTGACCAACGTGACCAACGTGACCAACGTGACCAACGTGACCAACGTGACCAACGTGACCAACGTGACCAACGTGACCACCGCACCAACGTGACCAACGTGACCAATGCACCAACGTGACCAACGTGACCAACGTGACCCGTGACCAACGTGACGTACCAACGTGACCAACCCAACGTGACCAACGTGACCAACGTGACCAACGTGACCACGTGAACGTGACCAACGTGACCCAACGTGACGTGACCAACGTGACGTGATCAACGTGCAACGTGACCAACGTGACCAACGTGACCAACGTGACCAACGTGACCAACGTGACCAACGTGACCAACGTGACCAACGTGACCAAACGTGACCAACGTGACCAACGTGACCAACGTGACCAACGTGACCAACGTGAACCAACGTGACCAACGCAACGTGACCAACGTGACCAACGTGACCAACCGTGACCAACGTGACCAACGTGACCAACGTGACCAACGTGACCAACGTGACAACGTGACCAACGTGACCAATGTGACCAACGTGATCACCGCACCAACGTGACCAACGTGATCAACGTGACCAACGTGACCAACGTGACCAAAGTGACCAACGTGACCAACGTGACCAACGTGACCAACGTGACAACGTGACCAACGTGACCAACGTGACCAACGTGACCAACGTGACCAACGTGACCAAAGTGACCAACGTGACCAACGTGACCACGTGACCAACGTGACCAACGTGACCAAGTGACCAACGTGACGTGACCAACGTGACCAACGTGACCAACGTGACCAAGTGACCAAAGTGACCAACGTGACCAAACGTGACCAAACGTGACCAACGTGACCAACGTGTCAACCAACGTGACCAACGTGACCAACGTGACCAACGTGACCAACGTGACCAAACGTGACCAAACGTGACAACGTGACAACGTGACCAACGTGACCAACGTGACCAACAAAAGTGACCAAACGTGACCAACGTGACCAAACGTGACCAACGTGACCAACGTGACCAACGTGACCAACGTGACCAACGTGACCAATACGTGACCAACGTGACGTGACCAACGTGACCAACGTGACCAACGTGACCAACTGTGACCAACGTGACCAACGTGACCAACGTGGCACCAACGCGTGACCAACGTGACCAACCGTGAACCAAACAACGTGACCAACGTGACCAACGTGACCAATCAACGCAACGTGACGTGACCAACGTGACCAACGTGACCAAAGTGACCAACGTGACCAACGTGACCAACGTGACCAACGTGACCAACGTGACCAACGTGACCAACCAACGTTGACCAAGTGACCAACGTGACCAACGTGACCAACGTGACCAACGTGACCAACGTGATCACCGCACCAACGTGACCAACGTGACCAACGTGACGTGACCAACGTGACAACGTGACCAACGTGTGTGACCAACGTGACCAACGTGACCAACGTGACCAACGTGACCAAAGTGACAGACGTGACCAACGTGACCAACGTGACCAACGTGACCAACGTGACCAACCCAACGTGACCAACGTGACCAACGTGACCAACGTGATCAACGTGACCAACGTGACCAACGTGACCAACGCACCAACGTGACCAACGTGATCAACGTGATCAATGTGACCAACGTGATGTGACCAACGTGACCAACCAACGTGACCAACGTGACCAACGTGACCAACGTGACCAACGTGACCAACGTGACCAAAGTGACCAACGTGACCAACGTGACCAACGTGACCAACGTGACCAACGTGACCAACGTGACCAACGTGACGTGACCAACGTGACCAACGTGACCAACGTGACCAACGTGACCAACGTTGACCCGTGCAACGTGACCAACGTGATCAACGTGACGTGATCAACGTGACCAACGTGGACCAACGTGACCAACGTGACCAACGTGACCAACGTACCAACGCACCAACGTGACCAACGTGACCAACGTGACCAACGTGACCAACGACCAACGTGACCAACGTGATCAACGTGATCAATGTGACCAACGTGACCAACGTGACCAACGTGACCAACGTGACCAACGTGTCAACGTGATGACCAACGTGACCAACGTGATCAATGTGACCAACGTGATCAATCAACGTGACCAACGTGACCAACGTGACCAAAGCACCAACGTGACCAACGTGACCAACCAATGTGACCAACGTGACCAACGTGCCAACGTGACCAACGCGTCAACGTGCACAACGTGACCACGTGACAATGTGACCAACGTGACCAACGTACCAACGTGACCAACGTGACCAACGTGACCAACGTGACCAACGTGACCAACGTGACCAACGTGATCAACAACGTGACCAACGTGATCAACGTGATCAACGTGACCAACGTGTGACCAACGTGATCACCGCACCAACGTGACCAACGTGACCAACCAACGTGCACCAACGTGACCAACCAACGTGACCAACGTGATCAACGTGACCAACGTGACCAACGTGCACCAACGTGACCAACGTGACCAACGTGACCAACGTGACCAACGTGACCAACGTGACCAACGTGACCAACGTGACCAACGTGACCAACCAACGTGACCAACGTGATCAACGTGACCAACGTGACCAACGTGACCAACGTGACCAACGTGACGTGACCAACGTGACCAACGCACCAACGTGACCAACGTGACCAACGTGACCAACGTGACCAACGTGCACCAACGTGACCAACGTGACCAACGCACCAACGTGACCAACGTGACCAACGTGACCAACGTGACCAACGTGACCAACGTGACCAACGTGACCAACGTGACCAACGTGATCACCGCACCTAGGACTAACATAGGACTAACCCAGAACTAACCAAGAACTAACCCAGGACTAACTCAAGATTAACCCAGGACTAACCCAGGCTTCACCCAGGACTAACCCAGGACTAAGGTGTGCCGCGTAGACTGTCAGGTGACCGTAGGCAAAAGGAGCTTAGTGCGTTTGTTGCCCGATCGCGCTTTGAGGACACGACCTGGTGCAAGGGTCAGAGGGTCAGAGGAACTCAGGTCTCCTGGTTTAGACCTGGTTTACTCCTGGTCTAGTCCTGGTTTACTCCTGGTCTAGTCCTGGTTTAGACCTGGTTTAGTCCTGGTTTAGACCTGGTTTAGTCCTGGTTTAGACCTGGTTTAGTCCTGGTTTAGACCTGGTTTAGTCCTGGTTTAGTCCTGGTTTAGTCCTGGTTTAGTCCTGGTTTAGTCCTGGTTTAGTCCTGGTTTAGTCCTGGTTTTTAGTCCTGGTTTAGTCCTGGTTTTAGTCCTGGTTTAGTCCAGGTCCTGGTTTAGTGGTTTAGTCCTGGTTTAGTCCTGTTTAGTCCTGGTTTAGTCCTGGTTTAGTCCTGGTTTAGTCCTGGTTTAGTCCTGGTTTAGTCCTGGTTTAGTCCTGGTTTAGTCCTGGTTTAGTCCTGGTTTAGTCCTGGTTTAGTCCTGGTTTAGTCCTGGTCCCGTGGAGTCCTGGTTTAGTCCTGGTTTAGTCCTGGGTTTAGTCCTGGTTTAGTCCTGGTTTAGTCCTGGTTTAGTCCTGGTCCCGTGGAGTCCTGGTTTAGTCCTGGTTTAGTCCTGGTTTAGTCCTGGTTTAGTCCTGGTCCTGGAGTCCTGGTTTAGTCCTGGTTTAGTCCTGGTCCCGTGGAGTCCTGGTTTAGTCCTGGTTTAGTCCTGGTCCTGTGGAGTCCTGGTTTAGTCCTGGTTTAGTCCTGGTCCCGTGGAGTCCTGGTTTAGTCCTGGTTTAGTCCTGGTTTAGTCCTGGTTTAGTCCTGGTTTAGTTTAGTCCTGGTTTAGTCCTGGTTTAGTCCTGGTCCTGGAGTCCTGTTTAGTCCTGGTTTAGTCCTGGTTTAGTCCTGGTTTAGTCCTGGTCCTGTTGAGTCCTGGTTTAGTCCTGGTTTAGTCCTGGTTTAGTCCTGGTTTAGTCCTGGTTTAGTCCTGGTCCCGTGGAGTCCTGGTTTAGTCCTGGTTTAGTCCTGGTTTAGTCCTGGTTTAGTCCTGGTTTAGTCCTGGTCCTGTGGAGTCCTGGTTTAGTCCTGGTTTAGTCCTGGTTTAGTCCTGGTCCTGTGGAGTCCTGGTTTAGTCCTGGTTTAGTCCTGGTCCTGGTTTAGTCCTGGTTTAGTCCTGGTTTAGTCCTGGTTTGGTTTTAGTCCTGGTTTAGTTAGTTTAGTCCTGGTTTAGTCCTGGTTTAGTCCTGGTCCTGTGGAGTCCTGGTTTAGTCCTGGTTTAGTCCTGGTTTAGTCCTGTCCTGGTTTAGTCCTGGTTTAGTCCTGGTTTAGTCCTGGTTTAGTCCTGGTTTAGTCCTGGTCCTTTGGAGTCCTGGTTTAGTCCTGGTTTAGTCCTGGTTTAGTCCTGGTTTAGTCCTGGTTAGTCCTGGTTTAGTCCTGGTTTAGTCCTGGTTTTAGTCCTGTTTGTTTAGTCCTGGTTTAGTCTGGTTTAGTCCTGGTCCGTGGAGTCCTGGTTTAGTCCTGGTTTAGTCCTGGTTTAGTCCTGGTTTAGTCCTGTTTAGTCCGTAGTCCTGGTTTAGTCCTGGTTTAGTCCTGGTTTAGTCCTGGTTTAGTCCTGGTTTAGTCCTGGTTTAGTCCTGGTTTGGAGTCCTGGTTTAGTCCTGGTTTAGTCCTGGTCCTGTGGAGTCCTGGTTTAGTCCTGGTTTAGTCCTGGTTTAGTCCTAGTCCTGGTTTAGTCCTGGTTTAGTCCTGGTCCCCTGGAGTCCTGGTTTAGTCCTGGTTTAGTCCTGGTCCTGTGGAGTCCTGGTTTAGTCCTGGTTTAGTCCTGGTTTAGTCCTGGTCCTGGGAGTCCTGGTTTAGTCCTGGTTTAGTCCTGGTTTAGTCCTGTTTAGTCCTGGTTTAGTCCTTGGAGTCCTGGTTTAGTCCTGGTTTAGTCCTGGTTTAGTCCTGTCCTGTGGTTTAGTCCTGGTTTAGTCCTGGTTTAGTCCTGGGTTTAGTCCTGGTTTAGTCCTGGTCCTGGTTTAGTCCTGGTTTAGTCCTGGTTTAGTCCTGGTCCTGTGGAGTCCTGGTTTAGTCCTGGTTTAGTCCTGGTTTAGTCCTGGTTTAGTCCTGGAGTCCTGGTTTAGTCCTGGTTTAGTCCTGGTCCTGTGGAGTCCTGGTTTAGTCCTGGTTTAGTCCTGGTTTAGTCCTGGTTTAGTCCTGGTTTAGTCCTGGTCCTGTGGAGTTCGCACACACGTCGCTGTTTGAACTTTTCTAATTAAAAAGATTCATCAAAATTCATCACATTCATTTTCATCAATATTCATAAAGTCAAAGTCGTCAGGATTCAGCAAACGCCACATCAAAGGCTCCAGGGGCACATCAAAGGCTCCAGGGGCACATCAAAGGCTCCCCACAGAGACCTGGACCAGGACCAGACCTGGACCAGACCAGGACCAGGACCAGGACCAGAACTGGACCGAGACCATAGCAGTATTATTAATAGAGGTAGAAGATTCAACATTTCAAATTGGATTTCGGCACTAAAGAACAGACTCCATACTCCATAGTTCTTGCTTAGTCCTGGTTCGGTCCTGGTTCGGTCCTGGTTCGGTCCTGGTTCGGTCCTGGTTCGGTCCTGGTTCGGTCCCTGGGTGTATACTAGTCTCTGTGCTTTTATACTTCTGATTCTGAGCTCTATCGAACTTTTTAGGATCCAGACCTGAGAAACATGTGGAGCAAGTTTTGATACTGGTAGTACTAGTAATACTAGTAGTAACAGTAGTAGTAGTAGTACTAGTAATAGTACTAGTAATACTAGTAGTAATAGTAGTAGTACTTGTATTAGTAGTAGTAGCAGCAGTAGTTATTACATTTACAGGGTTAGTACAAACCTGAAGGAGTTGAATCTCTCGGAGTTGCTCCTCCTCCAAACGCTTCACTTTGGCGGCGTGGGCGTCGCGCTCCTCCATCACGGCGCTCATTTCCTGTGCGGTGATGTTACTCCTGCGTTGCCGTGCCGACCGTACACGCTGCACCAGGATCTGACCAAACTGTTCCACCTGTTGGCCGGAGTCTGCGGTGCACACCTGCTCCAGCAGCTCCAGCACGTCCTGAACAACGGACGTGTGAACGTATGAGTGAACGAACGAGTGAACGTACGTGTGAACGTACGAGTGAACGTACGAGTGAACGTACGTGTGAACGTACGTGTGAACGTACGAGTGAACGTACGAGTGAACGTACGTGTGAACGTACGTGTGAACGTACGAGTGAACGTACGTGTGAACGTACGAGTGAACGTAAACGTGAACGTACGTGTGAACGTACGAGTGAACGTACGAGTGAACGTACGTGTGAACGTACGTGTGAACGTACGTGTGAACGTACGAGTGAACGTACGAGTGAACGTACGTGTGAACGTACGAGTGAACGTACGAGTGAACGTGTGAACGTACGAGTGACGTACGTGAACGTGTGACGTACGTACGAGTGAACATAAGTGTGACGTACAAGTGTACGAGTGAACATAAGTGTGAACATACAAGTGAACAAACGAGTGAACGTACGAGTGAACGTACGAGTGAACGTACGTGTGAACGTACGTGTGAACGTACGTGTGAACGTACGTGTGAACGTACGTGTACGTGTGAACGTACGTGAACGTACGAGTGAACGTAAGAGTGAACGTACGAGTGAACATACAAGTGAACGTACGTGTGAACGTACGTGTGAATACGAGTGAACGTACGTGAAACGAGTGAACGTACGTTGAACGTACGAGTGAACGAGTGAACATAAAGTGAACGTGAACGTAGTGAACGTACGTGTGAACGTACGTACGAGTGAACGTACGAGTGAACGTACGAGTGAACGTACGTGTGAACGTACGAGTGAACGTACGTGAACGTACGAGTGAACGTACGACGTACGAGTGAACATACGAGTGAACATAAGTGTGAACGTACAAGTGAACATACGAGTGAACATACGAGTGAATGTACGAGTGAACGTACAAGTGAACGTACGAGTGAACATACGAGTGAACATACAAGTGAACGTACGAGTGAACGTACGAGTGAACATACGAGTGAACATACGAGTGAACATAGGAGTGAACGTACGAGAACGACGTGTGAACGTACAAGTGAACATACGAGTGAACATACGAGTGAACATACGAGTGAACGTACGAGTGAACATACGAGTGAACATAAGTGTGAAAGTACGAGTGAACGTACAAGTGAACGTACGAGTGAACATACGAGTGACCATAAGTGTGAACGTACGAGTGAACATACGAGTGAACATAAGTGTGAACAGTACGAGTGAACGTACGAGTGAACATACGAGTGAACGTAAGTGTGAACGTACGAGTGACATGAGAACATAGGAGTGAACATAAGTGTGAACGTACAAGTGAACGTACGAGTGAACATAAGTGTGAAAGTACGAGTGAACATACGAGTGAACATAAGTGTGAACGTATGAGTGAACATAAGTGTGAACGTACGAGTGAACGTACGAGTGAACATAAGTGTGAACGTACGAGTGAACATAAGTGTGAACGTACGAGTGACATGAGAACATACGAGTGAACATAGGAGTGAACATAAGTGTGAACGTATAAGTGAACGAACGAGTGAACGTACGAGTGAACATAAGTGTGAACGTACGAGTGAACGTATGAGTGAACGTAAAAGTGAACGTACAAGTGAACATAAGTGTAAATGTACGAGTGACATGAGAACATATGAGTGAACATAAGTGTGAACGTACAAGTGAACGTACGAGTGACATGTGAACATACGAGTGAACATACAAGTGAACATAAGTGTGAACGTACGAGTGAACATACGTGTGAACGTACGAGTGAACATACGTGTGAACGTACGAGTGAACATAAGTGTGAACGTGCAAGTGAACGTACGAGTGACATGAGAACATACGAGTGAACATACGTTTGAATGTACAAGTGAACGTACAAGTGAACATACGTGTGAACGTACGAGTGAACATACGAGTGAACATACAAGTGAACATAAGTGTGAATGTACGAGTGAACATACGTGTGAATGTATGAGTGAATGTACGAGTGACATGAGGACATATGAGTGAACATACGTTTGAACGTACAAGTGAAGGTACGAGTGAACATACGAGTGAACATAAATGTGAACATACGTGTGAATGTACGAGTGACGTGTGAACGTACATGTGACGTGTGGAAGAGAAACACTCACCAGATCACAGTCCTCCACAGAGTCTGGATCCAAAGAAAACCTGCAGAGATCAAGACCAGGTTTATACCAAGACCGAGACCAGGTTTAGACCAAGACCGAGACCAGGTTAGACCAAGACCGAGACCAGGACCAGGTTTAGACCAAGACCAGGACCAGGTCTGGATCAAGACCAGGACCAGGTTTGAACCAAGACCAGCTTTAGACCTAGACCAAGACCAGACTTTTAAAAATCTTCACCATTAAAAACTCGATAATCACTGAGACAGACCCCCCTCTTTCTTTTCCTCCTTCTTTCCCTCTTTTCCTCTCCTTTCTCCTCTTTGTTTCTCTCCTCTTTCTCTCTCTCTTCCCTCTCTCTCCCTCTCTTTTTTCTCTCCCCCTCTTCTTTCTTTCCCTCCTCTCTCTCTTTTTCATATAGTGTATTTCTCATTATTGTGTTTTGATCCTCGGTCCAGTCCTCGGTCCAGAGTCTGGACTTTATTAAACCGGGTCCCTGAAGTCCGGGTTTGGATCCGAGTCCGGATCTCGGACCTGCAGCTCTGGGACAGAACTGTAATAAACTGTAATAAAGAACAGAGCCACAAGGCAATAAGACCCCACAAAGACCGGGTCTAAACCAGGCCTGAACCAGGTCTGAACCAGGTCTGAACCAGGTCTGAACCAGGTCTGAACCAGGTCTGAACCAGGTCTGAACCAGAACTAAAGACTCATCTTTAGAAATCAGATGTAAAAATCTGAAGGAGAAGATGAGGAGATGAGGAGAGAGGAAATGAGGAGAGAGGAAACGAGGAGAGAGGAGGAGACGAGGAGAGAGGAGACGAGGAGAGAGGAAACGAGGAGAGAGGAGGAGACGAGGAGAGAGGAAACGAGGAGAGAGGAGAGACGAGGAGAGAGGAGACGAGGAGAGAGGAGAGACGAGGAGAGAAGAGAGAGAGGATTTGGAGTGGATATTAGGAGATAGGTGATATAGAAAGGAGTTAAGGATTTAGGAGTGAGGAGATGAGGAGATGAGGGGATGAGGGGATAAGGACATAAGGATCTAGGAAAGAGGTTTAGTGAAATGAGAGAGGGAGAGGACTCGAAAGGAATCTACAGACGGCAGGGGGGAGGAGAGAGGAGACGAGAAGAAAGAGAAACGAAGAGGAGACGAGGAGAAAGGAGAGGAAATGAGGAGAGGAGGAGAGTGAGGAGGAGAGAAGAACTCTACATCTTCATATTAGGGCCCGACTTGACTCGTTCGGCCGGGGAGATCGTCCACGTGGGCCTTTTACAAAACAATATCGTCTATTATATCGCCTGATATATTAAACGATATATCGTCTGTTTCACCGTCTGTCCTTAAATCGGTCTCATATCGGATCCAAAAAGATCCATATCGGTCGGGCCTGGTTCATATCTGTTCTCTGATTGGCTGGGGTCATGTGACGGCGGCGGACTCACTGATTGGCTGCAGCCTGCGTCAGTCTCTGTGCTGTGAGCAGAGCCTGATCTCGCTCCTCATTGGCCAAAAGCAGCCGTGACATCATCGCCTGTTCCCGCTCTTTTTGAGCCGCCATCAGCTGTTCCACGAGCTCTGAAAACACAACGCACAAAATCAGACCCTGAATGGCAAACCCAAAGGCGTACGATCCTGGTCCTGAAGGATCCCTCAAAGGGTCCAGTCCCATCCAACTATCGGCCGATAACCTGTCTCTCCACATTGTGGAAACTCATGTCAGGCATCAGCGTGGCTGAGATAAACGGCACATGGATCAATACATGAGCGCAGCACAGAAGGGCATCGGCAAAAACACCAACTCCTGGACTGAACAGTCGCCCGTGACTGCAGAACCTGTCAGACCAACCTGTGCGCCGCCTGAATCGATTACAGAACGACTCTGACTTAATCCCACACACGGATCACTGAGAGTCTGGAGCTGTAGAACATCTCTAGGACCCTACAGGCCTTCACTGCAAACTCCAGGAGGTCATGGAAAACGACCCTTGAAACCAACGGCACTTCTACAAGTGTCCATCAAATGTGGCATATACCAAGGAGACCCACTGTCTCCACTGCTCTTCAAAATCTGTTGTTCTGTGGTGGTTCTGAGGTTCTGTAGTTTTGTGATGGTTATGTGGTTCTGTGGTGGGTCTGTGGTGGGTCTGGTGGTGGGTCTGTGGTGGTTCTGTGGTGGGTCTGTGGTTTGGTGGGTCTGGTGTGGTCTGTGGTGGTCTGTGGTGGGTCTGTGTGGGTCTGTGGGGTCTGTGGTGGGTCGTGTGGTTCTGTGTGTCTGTGGTGGTCTGTGGTGGGTCTGTGGTGGGTCTGTGGTGGTTCTGTGGTGGGTCTGTGGTGGGTCTGTGGTGGTTCTGTGGTGGGTCTGTGGTGGGTCTGTGGTGGGTCTGTGGTGGTCTGGTGTGTGGTTCTGTGGTTCTGTGGTGGTTCTGTGTGGTTCTGTGGTGGGTCTGTGGTGGGTCTGTGTCTGTGTGGTTCTGTGGTGGTTTCTGTGGTGGTGGTTCTGTGGTGGTCTGTGGTGGTCTGTGGTGGTCTGTGGTGGGTCTGTGGTGGTTCTGTGGTGGGTGGTTCTGTGGTGGGTCTGTGTGGGTCTGTGGTCTGTGGTTCTGTGGTGGTGGGTCTGTGGTGGGGTCTGTGTGTGGTCTGTGGTGGGTCTGTGGTGGGTCTGTGGTGGGTCTGTGGTGGGTCTGTGGTGGTTCTGTGGTGGGTCTGTGGTGGGTCTGTGGTGGTCTGTGGTTCTGTGTTCTGTGGTTCTGTGGTGGTTCTGTGGTGGGTCTGTGGTGGGTCTGTGGTTCTGTGGTGGTTCTGTGGTGGGTCTGTGGTGGGTCTGTGGTGGTTCTGTGTGGTTCTGTGTGGGTCTGTGTGGGTCTGTGGTTTGTGGTGGGTCTGTGGTGGTGTGGTTCTGTGGTGGTCTGTGGTGGGTTCTGTGGTGGGTCTGTGGTGGGTCTGTGGTGGGTCTGTGGTACCTGTGGTTCTGTTCCATATTTCTGAGTCGTTCTGGTTCTGTCTCAGTTGTTGGTTCAGGTCTTTTCTCTGAAGCTGTTTCTCCTTCTGCACCAACTGCTCCTGGAGCTGTGACACAAACACACGTTTCATACACAAGGATACAGGAGGACGGCCTCTCCACAGACCTGACCCTCTCCTCTCCACAGACCTGACCCTCTCCTCTCCACAGACCTGACCCTCTCCTCTCCACAGACCTCTCCTCTCCACAGACCTGACCCTCTCCTCTCCACAGACCTGACAGACCTGACCCTCTCCTCTCCACAGACCTGACCCTCTGCTCTCCACAGACCTGACCCTCTCCTCTCCACAGACCTGACCCCCTCTCCTCTCCACAGACCTGACCCTCTGCTCTCCACAGATCTGAGACTGGTCTCCATGGACACGCCGGTAAAGCCGTACTGCGGGACATTACCTTCGTGTTCAGGTCTCTCAGGGAGTCGAGCTCCTTCAGTAAAATCGAGATGTTTTTGTCTCTGTCCTGGAACGCTGCGCTCTGATTGGTCGACAGCTCCATCCTGTGAAACAATGACAGACGTGAAAACCAATCAGAGACAAGCACCCGCCCCCTCTCCTCCACTCTCCTCCTCCCCTCCTCTTCTCCTCCTCTTCTCTCCCTCCATCCCTCCTCTTTTCTCCCTCCATCCCTCCTCCTCCTCTTCTCTCCCTCCATCCCTCCTCCTCCTCTCTCTCCTCCATCCCTCCTCCTCCCTCTTCTCTCCCTCCTCCCCTCCTCCTTCCTCTCCCTCCATCCCTCCTCCTCCTCTTCTCTCCCTCCATCCCTCCTCCTCCTCTTCTCTCCCTCCATCCCTCCTCCTCCTCTCCTCTCCTCCTCCTCCTCTTTCCCTCCTCCTCCTCCTCTTCTCTCCCTCCGTCCCTCCTCCTCCTCTTCTCTCCCTCCGTCCGTCTCTCATATCGCATCTCTTTTTCTTGATAAAGTCACATTCTTTAGTGTTATTATTTCGTTTGATGGTTTCTCCTTGTGGCGGCGGCGGCGGCGGCGGTTGAACTCGCCGTTGTAATAAACGAGGAGCAGATCTGCGGTCGAGCGAAAGGTCGGAGCGTTTCGTGAATGAACAAAAACAAACAGCGCGAGAAAAAAGGTCGAGGCGCAGAGACTAAAGACGCTGTCAATAAAACGGCAAGGAAAAGAAACAGAAGCGGAGAAGAACAATGTGAACGAAAGAGTTTAATAAAAGACGGAGAAAAATGTCTAAACCAGGACTAAACCAGGACTAAACCAGGACTAAACCAGAGCTAAATCAGGATTAAATCAGGGATCACACAGATATAAAGACACATGGGAACAGAAAAGAAAGTCAGTATCGAGTATCAAGTCTGTTTGTCAAAACTTTAACATTAGACAGAGAATCTCCAGCGTCAACACATGACCCCTGACCTCTGACCCCCATGGATCATATCTAACAGAACATTGTCCAGGTGGCTCTTCTGGCTCCTTCTGACTCTGGCTCTTGTGTGTCACACACCTGAACACTTTATACAGACCGTGTCACACACCTGAACACTTTATATAGACTGTGTC
>NW_026570971.1:390000-392500 GCF_026225935.1 Boleophthalmus pectinirostris | reverse complement strand
TAGTAGTAGTAGTAGTAGTACTTGTGCAGTACTTTTTAGTGCATTAATATTCGTCTCGTTAAGCCTCTTAAATGTACGTCCATGTTTGGTCGGACGGGCCCTTTGAAGTGATGACATCGGCGCAGCTCGTGGGCCAATCACAGCGCGGCTCCAAACTCTCATTAATTTTTTAAGCTGATTTAAGTCGGAGCGGCGCCGGAGCGCCTCCAACTGGCCACATGAATATTTATAACTGTGTCAGTGTGATTACACGGATCTGCAGCAAATCCCCCTGATCCCTCCATCCAGGGAGAGAGAGAGCGAGAGAGAGGAGAGAGAGAGAGAGAGAGAGAGGAGAGAGAGAGAGAGAGAGAGAGAGAGAGAGAGAGAGAGAGAGAGAGGCGAGAGAGAGAGAGAGAGAGAGGAGAGAGGAGAGAGAGAGAGAGAGAGAGAGAGAGAGAGAGAGAGAGGAGAGAGGAGAGAGAGAGAGAGAGAGAGAGAGAGAGAGAGAGAGAGAGAGAGAGAGAGAGAGAGAGAGAGAGAGAGAGAGAGAGAGAGAGAGAGAGGAGGAGAGAGGAGANAGTAACCACTAGTCTGTCTTGAGCCGGGACAGACGGGGAACAATGTCCGTGAAGTTGGACCCCATCAAACGCAAACCTACGCAGTAGGGATGGGCATTCGATTAAATTTTCTTAAATTGATCGTCGGAAGAATTAACGATTGATTATCGATTAATCGTTAACATTTTTATATTAAAATGATCATCATTATTATTACTATCTGCACTACTAATCTGCATAAATAAATTCAACTTTATGACATATAAAACCGTAACGACTCTAGAGCCACATCAGCCCGTTTGACATTTATAATGTGTTTAATTCAGTTTTGTTCAACTCTCACAGAAACGAAACTTAAAACCGCATTCACTAATTTGCATAAAATAAGCAAAGATAAAACTACAGCTCTGTGTGCACTGATGCGGTTCAACTTCTGTCAGATTTAAAAGACATGACTCAGTGGTAAATACAGGTTAGTGTGACCAGATTTGCGTTTGTCAAAACCAGGACACCGTACGGGGGGAGGGAGGTGGGGACTCGTCATCCACATTGAGCGACTCTCACCTGGTAAAACTTTTTCCCACTGGACACAGAAACATATGTGCTGCTTTGTTCACTGTGCACATGGACTCACACTTGTCCCGAACGCAACGGAAAGTGTGGAATTTCTTGTACAAATCATTGTTAAATACACATTTGTGCTTCGGTACGTTGCAGACTGACCGACTGTTTGTGTCTCGCTCCTTCTGATGCAGAGAGACACATGTACACACCTGTTTGGTCACACTACACACAGCAAACTTACATTCAGTTTGTCGATTAAAATGAACGTAATCGATGAAATTCTTAATGATCAATTATCGATTAATCGACTAATCATGCCCATCCCTACTACGCAGAGACTATGTCAGTTTTTTGTGCTGTTTTGTGCTACAAAAAGTTTCATTTGTGCTGCTTTAGTTTTGGAGACAATAATGATTCTTTTATAGGTCAAATTAGAGTCGGTCAGCCCCCAGGAAGATTCAAAATACTCTAAAACGGCTCAAAATGGTTTCGTACGTTTGTGCTGGAAAAAGTTTCATTTGTGCGATTATGGTTCTTAAGATATTATAGCTGTTTTATTTTCGGTCAATGACGTTGTCCAGCCCCTCAAAATGTTAAATAGCCTCAAAACAGCAGAACATTATACGAAAGTTTGTATTTCGTTTGTGCTGTTTTATACTTTGACTGTTATCATTTGTGCTTGTATGTTTCTAAAATGATTAATTATGATTTTTGCGGTAATTTTATGATGTCATTTTGGCTCAGCTAGTGAAGATAAACGATCTGAGGCAGTGGAAAAATCTGTATAATTATATAAAATATGCAACAAAAGCAAATTACTAAAGACTTTTCCACAGCCTCAGATCGTTTATCTTCACTCGTGTTGACTGACTGACCCTGACTTGACCTATAAAAGTATCGTTAGTATCTCCAAAACCAGAGCAGCACAGACGAAACTTTTCGCAGCACAAACGAAGCGCAAAAGATTGACATAGTTTTTTTGTGCAGGTGTGTGTTTGGTCGACGCCTTCTCCAGTTTCTATTTATAGATCCGTGGTTTTAAAATTCCACACACCTTCACTAGAATCATTTGGATCATTTCAGCCCTGGAATCTCGACTGAACCAAAGGTGAACTGTTGAAAACTACCTCTTCATGACATCACAAGGTGAAACAGAGCATTTTGAGCTTTGGAGATGTAAACAGACTAATAATAAAGAGTTACTCAAACATGTGAATGAAACAAAACACAACTCCAGGTTTGTTTATGAGGAGGTAACAACATTATGACATGGTTTAAAGCTCACAAGAGTTTTTTAAAAGTTGAACTAAACACTAAATCCAATTTTTTTGCCACTAAACCAGGACTGGGCAAACTTTTTGACCGTGGGCCACAAAGGGTTCTAAAATTTAAAGGCC
>NW_026570971.1:370000-382500 GCF_026225935.1 Boleophthalmus pectinirostris | reverse complement strand
TCACCTTTGTACATGTCAACTAAAGACTCTCTCAGTTCTTTGGAAATCCATGAAGACCCCGGATCTGGACCAGAGTCTGAACCAGAGTCTCTGAAACAGAGAAGACCCCATTAAGTCCTGTTTCAGTCCTGGTTCAGTCCTGCTTTAGACCTGCTTTAGTCCTGCTTTAGTCCTGTTCTGGTCCTGGTTTAGTCCTGCTTTAGTCTTGGTTTAGTCCTGGTTTAGTCCTGGTTTAGTCTTGGTTTAGTCCTGGTTTAGTCCTGTACTGGTCCTGGTTTAGTCTTGGTTTAGTCTTGGTTCACCTGTGCACCTGCAGCTCCAGACCCTGGATTCGGACCTTAGTCCGGGTCAGAGCCAGTTTCAGGTCCTGGACCCTGGACGCCATTAAACACCGTCTCCACAGTGACGCACGCCTGAGTCACATGACCCCACCGTCTCCATGGCGACACACACGTGAGTCACATGATCCCAAAACCCGCTACGATTGGCCAATGACACAAAATCATTAACTTTAATGAAGATGAGGATCAAGTTTCACCAACAGAACTAAACCAGGGACTGAACCAGGACCAGAACAGGACTAAACCAGGAACTGAACCAGACTAACAGAGGACTAACCCAGGACTAAACCAAGTCTCAGATTCTTTCACAGTGACAGTTTCTCCATTCGTTCCACTGGATCCAGAAGCTCTTAGATGGATTGGTTTTGGTTGGTGTTGGTTTTGGTTGGTTTTTGTGTTGGTTTTGGTTGGTGTTGGTTTTGGTTGGTGTTGGTTTGGTTGGTGTTGGTGGTTGGTTGGTTGGTTTTTGGTTGGTTGGTTGTGTTGGTTTTGGTTGGTGTTGGTTGGTTGGTTTGGTTGGTTGTTGGTTGGTTGGTGTTGGTTTTGGTTGGTGTTGTTTTGGTTGGTGTTGGTTTTGGTTGGTGTTGTTGGTTGTTGTTGTTTTTGGTTGGTGTTGGTTGGTGTTGTTTTGGTTGGTGTTGGTTGGTGTTGGTTTTGGTTGGTGTTGGTTTTGGTTGGTGTTGGTTTTGGTTGGTGTTGGACCTGCTCTAAACCAAACGGACCGAGATGCATCATGGGAGGGAGATTTGTGATGTCATTTCCTGTTTGTGGTGAGTGAAGAAGACGAGGGGCGAAGCTCGACCGGCGACTCAAACGAGCTCCAAGTCACGATGGAACGACCAAAGGAACCAGAAGTGATTTAATGAGGCAGGTGTCGGCCTCGACTCGGGCGGAGACGGGCTTTACTGCCAAATACAGGAGAAAAAGAACCTGAAGCACATTTAAGACTCGCTCACAGAAACACGCGGGAGGGCATCTGACACAGTTTAAATAAAGACTCAGAGGAGCTTCACACACGTTTATTTACAAAAACTGAAACAAAAACACTCTGAAAACCGGTTATGATCCAGGTCCAAACCTTTGCTCCAGTCCCACATTCTGTCAGTCTTGGTCCAGTCATGGTCCAGGTCTGGTTCAGTCCTGTTTCTGGTCCTGGTCCTGGTTCAGGAGCTGGTCCAGTCTCTCGGGGTCCAGTCTGTGTCTCATGATCTCGGTTCCGTTCAGGTGGAACACTGGGATGTGGAACCGGTACCGGTCCCAGAACTCTCTGTGCTCCGGTTTAGAAATGTCCACAGTCTGCAGGACCAACTGTGGACAGAGACAACCAATCAGAGCCCAGAGAAAGACAGAGACAGCCAATCAGAGAGCAGGGAGAGACAGAGACAGCCAATCAGAGAGCAGGGAGAGACAGAGACAGCCAATCAGAGAGCAGGGAGAGACAGAGACAGCCAATCAGAGAGCAGGGAGAGACAGAGACAGCCAATCAGAGAGCAGGAAGAGACAGAGACAGCCAATCAGAGCGCAGGGAGAGACAGAGACAGCCAATCAGAGCGCAGGGAGAGACAGAGACAGCCAATCAGAGCGCAGGGAGAGACAGAGACAGCCAATCAGAGCAGAGAGGGACAGAGACAGCCAATCAGAGCGCAGAGAGAGACAGAGACAGCCAATCAGAGCGCAGGGAGAGACAGAGACAGCCAATCAGAGCACAGGGAGAGACAGAGACAGCCAATCAGAGCGCAGGGAGAGACAGAGACAGCCAATCAGAGCGCAGAGAGAGACAGAGACAGCCAATCAGAGCGCAGAGACAGAGACAGCCAATCAGAGCAGAGAGGGACAGAGACAGCCAATCAGAGCGCAGGGAGAGACAGATACAGCCAATCAGAGCGCAGGGAGAGACAGAGATAGCCAATCAGAGCAGAGAGGGACAGAGACAGCCAATCAGAGCGCAGGGAGAGACAGAGACAGCCAATCAGAACGCAAAGAGACAGATAAAGACTCACTCTGTGTCTGAACGGCTCGAGCAGCTCTTTGGCCTCATCACACAGAGGACACGGGTCCTAAGAGAGACCTCAGTTACTCCAGGTTCAGTCCTGGTTCAGTCCTGGTTTAGTCCTGGTTCAGTCCTGGTTTACTCCTGGTTTACTCCTGGTTTACTCCTGGTTTACTCCTGGTTTACTCCTGGTTCAGTCCTGGTTTAGTCCTGGTTTAGTCCTGGTTCAGTCCTGGTTCAGTCCTGGTTCAGTCCTGGTTTAGTACCTTGGTGAACAGGGTGAGCACTGGCAGAGGTTTGGAGCAGAAGGTCCTGGTCCTGATCAGGAACATGGTCTGCAGAAGAGATACTGAGTCAGATGCCCTCCCCGTGTGTCAGGTCCCTCCCCGTGTGTCAGGTCCCTCCCCGTGTGTCAGGTCCCTCCCCGTGTGTCAGGGGCCTCCCCGTGTGTGTCAGGGGCCTCCTCGCGTGTGTCAGGGGCCTCCTCGTGTGTCAGGTTTCATTGATGGAATGTTCCGGTGAAACGCGCTGAAGTTCGGTTTAAACGGCGCACGCACGCGTCACGTGGTCTCACGTCACTATGATCTTAGCTCTTTAATCATCGTTAAAAACTTTTTTGTACTTTTTAAAGACTAAAACCTTCTAATGTTTATACAGCCAATGATCATATCCCTTTAATAACATTAAAAACATTTTAAACCCTAAAACCTTTTGATGTTTTTCGTTTCACCTGAGAACTGTTCCTGCGCATGCGCCACATTTCTGTTAGCACCATTAGCTCTGTTAGCATGATTAGCTCTGTTAGCTCCATTAGCTACAAAGTCCCGTAGACTCTGTAAAAAACTCACCGCGACCAGGCTCCTGTGTCCGGACAGAGCTGCGCTGAAGAGGCGGAGTCCGGGTCTGAGTCCGGGTCTAAAGGTTCTGGAGGTTCTGGAGGTTGTTGTTGTTCTTGTTCTTCTTGTTGTTCTCTTGTTCCGGTTTTGCTGCTGCAGCTCGTTCTTCCGGCTCCACAAGGTACGTGTTTGAGTGCGCATGCGTACCTGAATAAAACCGAAATAAAACTCAAAACTATGTATTATAATATAATAATAATTAAATGTTAAAATAGTATAGTATTTTAATATAAGATTGGTTCTGAAAAAAAAGAAAAAAGATTTTACCCTTTCAAAATAAAAGTTAAAACCTGGTCTGAAGGGTTGATTAAAGTAAAAAGAACTTAAACAAACTGTAGATTATACATATGATAATAAACATGTTATTAACATAATAAATATGATAATAAACATGTTATCAACATAATAAATATGATCTATAGTAATAGGATAGCTGGGCCTGTAGCGCCCCCTGCTGCCGTCCTCCTCACACTGCACACGGCAGAGCGCCCCCTGGCGGCGGGGCAGCGCACGGGGGGATTTCCTGGGCGGAAGCGGCAGAGGGGGTTTCCACTGCTCTGCCCCAGCACCGACCCGAGCCCGGACTGAACCAGGACTGAACCAGGACTGAACCAGAACCAGAGCGGGACCAGAGCGGGACCAGAGCCCGGGGAGCAGCCGTGCGCAGCCGCCCTCCGCAGCCTCCTCCGCGCTGACATGAGCTCCAGCACCGCGGGGCATCCGTCCCCCTGAAGCCGGCACAGGCGCACCGACAGCCCGCGGACCTGCCGCCGAGGAGCCGCTGGTTCATGTGAGTACCGGGCCGAACCGGAGCCCAGGATCCAGAGGAGACCCGAACCTCTGCAGAACCGTAGCTAGCGTTAGCCTCACAGTAAAGGACTACAAATGCTATGGCTAGCGTTAGCCGTGTTTAAAGTGAGTTACCAGGACTCAGAGACTCTAGAACCTTTAGTCCTGGTTTGGACTCGGTTTGATTCAGAACCAGACCCGGATTAGAACCCTCACCCCGCGCCATACACCGTATATGTCCACTTTTTGTCCTTTTATATGTTTACATTTATATTTATGTTTCACAGATGTTCAGACTTTAGCACAAGGTCCAAAACAAAACCAAAACTCCAGCGCTCCCCGGGAAATCCCTGACACTCCAGAGTGCGCACCCAGAACTAAACCAGGACTAAACCAGGACTAAACCAGGGACCAGGACTAAACCAGGACTAAACCAGGACTAAACCAGGACTAAACCAGGACTAAACCAGGGACTAAACCAGGACTAAACCAGGGACTAAACCAGGGACTAAACCAGGGACTAAACCAGGGACTAAACCAGGACTAAACCAGGACTAAACCAGGGACTAAACCAGGACTAAACCAGGGACTAAACCAGGGACTAAACCAGGACTAAACCAGGACTAAACCGGGACTAAACCAGGGACTAAACCAGGACTAAACCAGGGACTAAACCAGGACTAAAGGACTAAACCAGGACTAAACCGGGACTAAACCAGGGACTAAACCAGGGACTAAACCAGGGACTAAACCAGGACTAAACCAGGACTAAACCAGGACTAAACCAGGACTAAACCAGGGACTAAACCAGGGACTAAACCAGGACTAAACCAGGGACTAAACCAGGACTAAACCAGGACTAAAGAGGGACTAAACCAGGACTAAACCAGGACTAAACCAGGACTAAACCAGGACTAAACCAGGACTAAACCAGGGACTAAACCAGGGACTAAACCAGGACTAAACCAGGACTAAACCAGGACTAAACCAGGGACTAAACCAGGACTAAAACAGGGACTAAACCAGGACTAAAGAGGGACTAAACCAGGATTAAACCAGGACTAAACCAGGGACTAAACCAGGACTAAACCAGGGACTAAACCAGGACTAAACCAGGGACTAAACCAGGACTAAACGAGGGACTAAACCAGGACTAAAGAGGGACTAAACCAGGATTAAACCAGGACTAAACCACGGACTAAACCAGGACTAAACCAGGGACTAAACCAGGACTAAACCAGGACTAAACCAGGGACTAAACCAGGACTAAAGAGGGACTAAACCAGGTCTAAAGAGGGACTGAACCAGGACTAAACCGGGACTAAAGAGGGTCTAAAGAAGAACTAATTAGACATAAATTATATGAATAAACAAAGACAAATATCCAAATATAAACACAGAAGATCAGAGTCACACAAGAAGAAACACAAACTCATCTGTCACATAATGGGTCGGAGTTCTGTTGTAGGGAGTATTATCTGTCATGAGGGTGAGGCGTACTGTTGTAGGGAGTATTATCTGTCATGAGGGTGAGGAGTACCGTTGTAGGGAGTATTATCTGTCATGAGGGTGAGGAGTACCGTTGTAGGGAGTATTATCTGTCATGAGGGTGAAGGTTGTAGGGAGTATTATCTGTCATGAGTGAGTACAGTTGTAGGGAGTATTATCTGTCATTGTAGGGAGGGGTATTATCTGTCATGAGGGTGAGGGTACGTTGTAGGGAGTATTATCTGTCATGAGGGTGAGGAGTACCGTTGTAGGGAGTATTATCTGTCATGAGGGTGAGGAGTACCGTTGTAGGGAGTATTATCTGTCATGAGGGTGAGGCGTACTGTTGTAGGGAGTATTATCTGTCATGAGGGTGAGGCGTACCGTTGTAGGGAGTATTATCTGTCATGAGGGTGAGGCGTACCGTTGTAGGGAGTATTATCTGTCATGAGGGTGAGGCGTACCGTTGTAGGGAGTATTATCTGTTCTTTAAGGGTGAGTTGTTGTCTACAGATTGGAGAACATCTCCAGAACCTTCTGTACAGTGAAAGACCTGAGTTTTCTCAGGAAGTCGAGTCTCTTCATGTTCTTCTTGTCCACAGCGTCACAGTTCAGTCCCTCCAGTCGAGTCATTGGTTCACCTGGACACTCAGGTCCTTGTATCAGTCACTGTTTCCACCTCAGGTCATGGATGGTGACAGCTCCACTGGTGTCCTTTTCCTCCAGCACCTGTCCCAGCACCTGTCCCAGCGCCTGTCCCAGCACCTGTCCCAGCACCTGTCCCAGCACCTGTCCCACCTGTCCCAGCACCTGTCCCAGCACCTGTCCCAGCACCTGTCCCAGCACCTGTCCCAGCACCTGTCCCATTACCTGTCCCAGCACCTGTCCCAGCAGCACCTGTCCCAGCACCTGTCCCACCTGTCCCAGCACCTGTCCCAGCCTGTACCTGTCCCAGCACCTGTCCCAGCACCTGTCCCAGCACCTGTCCCAGCACCTGTCCCAGCGCCTGTCCCAGCACCTGTCCCAGCACCTGTCCTGTCACTCATCACCAAGGGCTGGACGGTGTTAAAGGCAACGAATAAAAACAAAAACATTCTCCTCCGTCCAGGTGCGAGGAGCCGGTGAAGGAGGCGGATCACAGCAGCTTCCTCGCCAAAATGGCAAAACGTCTAAGAGCGTAAACATCTAAGATTGTCCTGCTGCTTTGTTCTGGTGTTGAAGCTCGTGATGGTCTTCATCCTCTTCATCACGTCTCCGTGTTGTTCTGTTGGAGTTTTTCCTCCAGTTTCTTCCCGTACGCTTCTTGCCTTTGCCTGAGCTGGACCTTCAGCTGCCGTCGCACCCTCCTCACCTCGTCCTTGTGTCCAGAGTTGAACACCAATCGTCTCACGCTCAGGACAGCGTCTCTGTCCACACAGTCTGAAAGTCCGGTGCAGATGCTCCGTTGTCCGGGAAGTTCATATGATTCTGTGATTCTGCTGACGGCGAACTCCCTCCGGGTCCCAACAAACGCGCACAGGTCGTCCATCTTCATACTTTGTTTATTTGTTTACGGGTCCCTGGGCTCCAGCCTCATCATAAAATCACACAAAAACACACCGACCGCAGATTCACGGTCAAAGAAATAACAGCAGCTTCTGTCATGAGGGAACAGCAGAAAACTCATCACTTCATCACAGTTTGGTTTGCACTGATTTCTTGATGATTTTTAAAGCAGCTGATTGTGAATCAGCATCATTTCTTGAGGCGGCTTCTTCCAGTGAGAAACGTCTGTGTAGAAAGTTTTTCACAGCGTGTTTTTGGTTTAGTCAAAATGAAGCAGCAGACGAGGCTCGTCTTGCTCTGTGGCTCTGAGGCTCTGAGGCTCTGAGGCTCTGTGGCTCTGTGGCTCTGTGGCTCTGTGGCTCTGAGGCTCTGTGGCTCTGTGGCTCTGTGGCTCTGTGGCTCTGAGGCTCTGTGGCTCTGTGGCTCTGTGGCTCTGTGGCTCTGAGGCTCTGTGGCTCTGAGGCTCTGAGGCTCTGTGGCTCTGTGGCTCTGTGGCTCTGAGGCTCTGTGGCTCTGTGGCTCTGTGGCTCTGAGGCTCTGAGGCTCTGTGGCTCTGTGGCTCTGTGGCTCTGAGGCTCTGTGGCTCTGTGGCTCTGAGGCTCTGAGGCTCTGTGGCTCTGTGGCTCTGTGGCTCTGTGGCTCTGAGGCTCTGAGGCTCTGTGGCTCTGTGGCTCTGTGGCTCTGAGGCTCTGAGGCTCTGAGGCTCTGTGGCTCTGAGGCTCTGTGGCTCTGTGGCTCTGAGGCTCTGAGGCTCTGTGGCTCTGTGGCTCTGTGGTTCTGTGGCTCTGAGGCTCTGTGGCTCTGTGGCTCTGTGGCTCTGTGGCTCTGTGGCTCTGAGGCTCTGAGGCTCTGAGGCTCTGAGGCTCTGAGGCTCTGTGGCTCTGAGGCTCTGTGGCTCTGAGGCTCTGTGGCTCTGTGGCTCTGAGGCTCTGTGGCTCTGTGGCTCTGCTATATCGTCAAGAGGATTTTTGGTTTATTTTACTAAATTATTTAGTTACAGTTTTGTTGTTTGTTCAGAGGAAGGAAACTCGTTTATGCGACACATTTGACATTTTCATTGTTTGGACGATTAAAATGTTTGTGTTTCATAAGAACTTTGCACAAGACGAAGTTTAACAAACAGTTTTAGTATCACACATGATTTAGACTATTTTTATTTTTATTGAACCGTATCAAATCTAAAGTTGTCTGTATCGGGATATGTATCGTAAGGCTGTGCAAATGAACGATATTTTGATTTGTGTGTCTAACGATCTCCAAACTCATATAATCGAGTTGAAACGACATCTTCACAAAGTTTAAATAATGTGTGAATGATCGTGATTTCAATATTGACCAAAATAATCGTGATAATGATTTTTCCCATAATCGAGCAGCTCGACTGTATCGGCGGCTTCATGACCGCGACCTGATGTCAATCTCACCCAGAACATGTGCAGAACAGTAACTCTGATCCTGAACGAGCGTCTGAGACTCGACTCTGAACCATCTGCACTTTGTCCAGGACAAAACAATAAATATAATAAACCCTAAATACACTCTAAATACACACTAAATACACACTAAATATACCCTAAATACACTCTAAATACACCCTAAATACACCCTAAATACACCCTAAATACACTCTAAATACACCTAAAATACACACATCTAAATACACCCTAAATACACCCTAAATACACTCTAAATACACTCTAAATACACTCTAAATACACACCTAAATACACCCTAAATACACCCTAAATACACCCTAAATACACTCTAAATACAACCTAAATACACCCTAAATACACTCTAAATACACCCTAAATACACTCTAAATACACCCTAAATACACTCTAAATACACTAAATACACCCTAAATACACCCTAAATACACCCTAAATACACCCTAAATACACTCTAAATACACTCTAAATACACCCTAAATACACCCTAAATACACACTAACACTCTAAATACACCTAAATACACTAAATACACCTCTAAATACACTCTAAATACACTCTAAATACACTCTAAATACACTCTAAATACACACTAAATAAAATACACTCTAAATAATAAATACACTCTAAATACACACTAAATACACCCTAAATACACCCTAAATACACCCTAAATACACTCTAAATACACTCTAAATACACACTAAATACACCCTAAATACACTCTAAATACACCCTAAATACACTCTAAATACACTCTAAATACACCCTAAATACACTCTAAATACACCCTAAATACACTCTAAATACACTAAATCTAAATAACCCTAAATACACCCTAAATACACTCTAAATACACTCTAAATACACTCTAAATACACCCTAAATACACCCTAAAATACACTAAATACACTCTAAATACACACTCTAAATACACTCTAAATACACCCAAACATCTAAATACACCTAAATACACTCTATACACTAAATACACTCTAAATACACTAAATCTAAATACACTCTAAATACACACTCTAAATACACCCCTAAATACACTCTAAATACACTCTAAATACACTCTAAATACACCCTAAATACACCCTAAATACACCCTAAATACACCCTACAAAATACACTCTAAATACACCCTAAATACAAAATACACTCTAAATACACTCTACAAAATACACCCTAAATACACCCTAAATACACTCTAAATACACCCTAAATACACTCTAAATACACCCTAAATACACCCTAAATACACTCTAAATACACCCTAAATACACCCTAAATACACTCTAAATACACTCTAAATACACTAAATACACACTAAATACACTCTAAATACACCCTAAATACACCCTAAATACACTAAATACACTCTAAATACACTCTAACACTCTAAATACACTCTAAAATACACCCTAAATACACTCTAAATACACCTAAATACACCCTAAATACACTCTAAATACACTCTAAATACACTCTAAATACACTCTAAATACACTAAATACACCCTAAATACACCCTAAATACACCCTAAATACACCCTAAATACACTAAATACACCCTAAATACACTCTAAATACACTCTAAATACACTCTAAATACACCCTAAATACACCCTAAATACACTCTAAATACACTCTAAATACACACTAAATACACCCTAAATACACACTAAATACACTCTAAATACACCCTAAATACACCCTAAATACACTCTAAATACACCCTAAATACACCCTAAATACTCTCTAAATACACCCTAAATACACTCTAAATACACTCTAATACATAAATACACCCAAAAAACACTCTAAATACACTCTAAATACACTAAATACACCAAAAATACACTCTAAATACACCCCAAATACACTCTAAATACACACTAAATACACCCTAAATACACTCTAAATACACCCTAAATACACTCTAAATACACTCTAAATACACCCTAAATACAGCCTAAATACTCTCTAAATACACCCTAAATACACTCTAAATACACCCTAAATACACACTAAAAACACCCTAAATACACTCTAAATACACCCTAAATACACTAAATACACCCAAAAAGCACTCTAAATACACCCAAAAAAGACTCTAAATACACTCTAAATACATTCTAAATACACACTAAATACACACTAAATACACACTAAATATACCCTAAATACACTCTAAATACACACTAAATACACCCTAAATACACCCTAAATACACCCTAAATACACTCTAAATACACTCTAAATATACTCTAAATACACTCTAAATACACACTAAATACACCCTAAATACACCCTAAATACACCCTAAATACACTCTAAATACACTCTAAATACACCCTAAATACACACTAAATACACTCTAAATACACCCTAAATACACCCTAAATACACTCTAAATACACTCTAAATACACCCTAAATACACCCTAAATACACCCTAAATACACACTAAATACACTCTAAATACACCCTAAATACACCCTAAATACACTCTAAATACACCCTAAATACACCCTAAATACTCTCTAAATACACCCTAAATACACTCTAAATACACTCTAGATACACCCAAAAAACACTCTAAATACACTCTAAATACACCCAAAAAACACTCTAAATACACCCCAAATACACTCTAAATACACACTAAATACACCCTAAATACACTCTAAATACACCCTAAATACACTCTAAATACACTCTAAATACACCCTAAATACAGCCTAAAAAACACTCTCTAAATACACCCTAAATACACTCTAAATACACTCTAGATACACCCAAAAAACACTCTAAATACACCCTAAATACACACTAAAAACACCCTAAATACACTCTAAATACACCCTAAATACACTAAATACACCCAAAAAGCACTCTAAATACACCCAAAAAAGACTCTAAATACACTCTAAATACACCCTAAATACACTCTAAATACACCCTAAATACACTCTAAATACACTCTAAATACCCTAAATACACCCTAAATACTCTAAATACACTCTAAAATACACCCAAAAAACACTCTAAATACACTCTAAAATACACCCTAAATACACTCTAAATACACTCTAAATACTAAATACCCTAAAATACACTAAACTCTAAACACACCTAAATACACTCTAAATACACCCCTAAAAACACTCTAAATACACTTTAAATACACCCTAAATACACTCTAAATACACCCTAAATACACCCTAAATACACTCTAAATACACTCTAAATACACCCTAAATACACTCTAAATACTCTCTAAATACACTCTAAATACACCCTAAATACAGCCTAAATACTCTCTAAATACACCCTAAATACACTCTAAATACACTCTAGATACACCCAAAAAACACTCTAAATACACTCTAAATACACCCTAAATACACTCTAAATACACCCAAAAAACACTCTAAATACACCCTAAATACACCCTAAATACACTCTAAATACACCCAAAAACACTCTAAATACACCCCAAATACACTCTAAATACACCCAAAAAACACTCTAAATACACTTTAAATACACCCTAAATACACTCTAAATACACACTAAATACACCCTAAATACACCCTAAATACACCTTAAATACACCCTAAATACACTCTAAATACACTCTAAATACACACCTAAATACACTCTAAATACACTCTAAATACACCCTAAATACACTCTAAATACACTCTAAATACACACTAAATACACTGTAAATACACTCTAAATACACTGTAAATACACTCTAAATACACACTCTAAATACACCCTAAATACACCCTAAATACACCCTAAGATCTTTGAATTATTCATACCAAACTCCATCTATTATCATTTAACTTGTGTTTCTGTGTGTGTTTGTGCGTCTGTGTGTGTGTTTGTGCGTCTGTGTGCGTGTGTGTGTTTGTGTGTGTTTGTGCGTCTGTGTGCGTGTGTGTGTTTGTGTGTCTGTGTGCGTGTGTGTGTTTGTGCGTCTGT
>NW_026570971.1:347500-365000 GCF_026225935.1 Boleophthalmus pectinirostris | reverse complement strand
ACACATACACACACAGACACACACACACACGACACACACACACACACACACACACACACACACACACACACACACACACACGACACACACACACACACACACACACGACACACACACACACACACACACACACATACACGACACACACAGACACACACACACACGACACACAACACACATACACAGACACACACACACACGACACACACACACACGACACACACACACACGACACACACACACAACACACATACACACACACACAACACACATACACACACACACACACACGACACACACGACACACACACACACACACACATACACGACACACACAGACACACGACACACACACAACACACACATACACGACACACACAGACACACACACGACACACACACACAACACACATACACGACACACACAGACACACGACACACACACACACACACACACACACATACACGACACACACACACACACACACATACACAGACACACACACACGACACACACACACACGACACACACACACAACACACATACACACACACACAACACACATACACACACACACACACACACACACACACGACACACACGACACACACACACACACACACACACACACACACACGACACACACACAACACACATACACACACACACATACACACACACCAATGCTAACCCTAACATTAATTCAGGCCCTGTGACGCCAGCCCCAACACGCCTTTGTCGTTGTCGTTGTCGTTGTCTCTGTTGTTGTCAGTGTTGTTGTCAGTGTTGTTGTCAGTGTTGTTGTCAGTGTTGTTGCTGTTGTTGTTTTTTTGTCATTGTTGTTGTAAATAAATAAAATGTTGTGATTTTTTTCAGATTTTCCGGGACATCTGTTGTCAACGCGAGATTCTGGCGCTTAAAGTTTTCTGTCGAAGTGAAAAAGACGGATGTAAAGAACAGATCAGTCTGCAGCAGCTGCCGGTGAGTGACCCCTGACCCCTGACCCTAACTCAGCAGCTGTGTGTGAGTGACCCCTGACCCGTGACCCCCGACCCCTGACCCTAACCCAGCAGCTGTGTGTGAGTGACCCCTGACCCCTGACCCTAACCCAGCAGCTGTGTGTGAGTGACCCCTGACCCGTGACCCTAACTCAGCAGCTGTGTGTGAGTGACCCGTGACCCCCGACCCCTGACCCTAACCCAGCAGCTGTGTGTGAGTGACCCCTGACCCGTGACCCCCGACCCCTGACCCTAACCCAGCAGCTGCTTGTGAGTGACCCCTGACCCGTGACCCCTGACCCTAACCCAGCAGCTGTGTGTGAGTGACCCCTGACCCCTGACGCTAACCCATGAGCTGCTGGTGAGTGACCCCTGACCTCTAACCTAGAGGTCTGCGCACTGAATTTTCCCGCTCTCGCCCGTGCCCACAAACGTGTCCCGCGCTGCTGCTGTTCTGCATCGGCCGGCGGGAGAGTAGAGCTCCACTCTGACCCGCTCCTGTCGGTCAGTTGTTAGTTTGTGTTTGGCGTTGCAGGACCACCTGACCGTGTGCCCGCTCCTGTCGGTCAGTTGTTAGTTTGTGTTTGGCGTTGCAGGACCACCTGACCGTGTGCCCGCTCCTGTCGGTCAGTTGTTAGTTTGTGTTTGGCGTTGCAGGACCACCTGACCGTGTGCCCGTTCCTGGAGGTCCCGTGCCCGCTCGGGCGCTGCCAGGAGCGGATGATGAGGAAGGACGTCCCTGAACATTTGAACTGGAAATGTAAACACCGAGAAACGAGCTGCGAGTTCTGTCTGTGCAAGATGCCCCTGGCAGAGCTGCAGGTGAGCACCTGTCACACACACCTGTCACACACCTGTCACACACACACACCTGTCACACACACACACACCTGTCACACACATGTCACACACACACACCTGTCACACACACACACACCTGTCACACACACACACCTGTCTCACACACACACACACCTGTCACACACACACACCTGTCACACACACACACACACACACCTGTCTCACACACCTGTCACACACACACACCTGTCACACCTGTCACACACCTGTCACACACACACCTGTACACACACACACCTGTCACACACACACACACACACCTGTCACACACACACACACCTGTCACACACCTGTCACACACACACACCTGTCACACACCTGTCACACACACACACACACACCTGTCACACACACACCTGTCACACACACACACACACACCTGTCACACACACACACACACACACACACACACCTGTCACACACACACCTGTCACACACCTGTCACACACACACACACACACCTGTCACACACACACACACACACACACACCTGTCACACACACACACACCTGTCACACACACACACCTGTCACACACACACACCTGTCACACACACACACACACACACACACCTGTCACACACACACACACACACCTGTCACACACACACACACACACCTGTCACACACACACACACACACCTGTCACACACACACACACACACACACACACCTGTCACACACACACACACACCTGTCACACACCTGTCACACACACACACACACCTGTCACACACACACACACACACACACACTGTCACACACACACACCTGTCACACACACCTGTCTCACACACACACACACACACACACCTGTCACACACACACACACACACCTGTACACACACACACACACACACACCTGTCACACACACACCTGTCACACACACACACACACCTGTCACACACACACACACTGTCACACACACACACACACACCTGTCACACACACACACACACACCTGTCACACACACACACCTGTCACACACCTGTCACACACACACACACACACACCTGTCACACACACACACACACACCTGTCACACACACACACCTGTCACACACACACACACACACACCTGTCACACACACACACCTGTCACACACACACACACACACCTGTCACACACACACACACACACACCTGTCACACACACACACACCTGTCACACACACCTGTCACACACACACACCTGTCACACACACACACACACACACACACACACACCTGTCACACACACACACCTGTCACACACCTGTCACACACACCTGTCACACCTGTCACACACACACACCTGTCACACACACACCTGTCACACACACACACACCTGTCACACACCTGTCACACACACACACCTGTCACACACACACACACACACACACCTGTCACACACACACACACCTGTCACACACACACACACACACCTGTCACACACACACACACACACCTGTCACACACACACACACACACACACCTGTCACACACACCTGTCACACACACACACACACACACACACCTGTCACACACCTGTCACACACCTGTCACACACACACACCTGTCACACACACACACACACACCTGTCACACACACACACCTGTCACACACACACACACCTGTCACACACACACACACACCTGTACACACACACACACACCTGTTACACACACACACCTGTCACACACACACACACACACACACACACCTGTCACACACACACACCTGTCACACACACACACACACACACCTGTGTCACACACACACACACACACCTGTCACACACACACACCTGTCACACACACCTGTCACACACACACCTGTCACACACACACACACACCTGTCACACACACACACACACACCTGTCACACACACACACCTGTCACACACCTGTCACACACACACACACACACACACACACACCTGTCACACACACACACACACACACTGTCACACACTGTCACCTGTCACACACACACACCTGTCACACACACACACACACACCTGTCACACACACCTGTACACACACACACACACACACCTGTCACACACCTGTCACACACACACACCTGTCACACACCTGTCACACACACACACCTGTCACACACCTGTCACACCTGTCACACACACACACCTGTCTCACACACACACACACACACCTGTCACACACACACACACACACCTGTCACACACACACACCTGTCACACACACACACACACACCTGTCACACACACCTGTCACACACACACCTGTACACACACACACACACACACACACACACACCTGTCACACACACACACACACCTGTCACACACACACACCTGTCACACACACACACACACACACACCTGTCACACACACACACACACCTGTCACACACCTGTCACACACCTGTCTCACACACACACACACACACACACACACCTGTCTGTCACCTGTCTGTCACATGACGTGATGGACAGGTGACAGACAGGTGACAGACAGGTGACAGACAGGTGTCAGACAGGTGACAGACAGGTGTCAGACAGGTGACAGACAGGTGTCAGACAGGTGACAGACAGGTGACAGACAGGTGACAGACAGGTGACAGACAGGTGACAGACAGGTGACAGACAGGTGTCAGACAGGTGACAGACAGGTGTCAGACAGGTGACAGTGTCAGACAGGTGACAGACAGGTGACAGACAGGTGTCAGGTGACAGACAGGTGACAGACAGGTGTCAGACAGACAGTGACAGACAGGTGTCAGGTGTCAGACAGGTCAGACAGGTGACAGACAGGTGTCAGACAGTGTCAGACAGGTCAGACAGGTGACAGACAGTGTCAGACAGGTGACAGACAGGTGACAGACAGGTGTCAGACAGGTGACAGACAGGTGTCAGACAGGTGACAGACAGGTGACAGACAGGTGTCAGACAGGTGTCAGACAGGTGCAGGTCCCTGTTGTTCATTGGTCTAAATGTTTTTGTAGAAACACAAAGAGACTGTGTGTCCGGCGTTTCCTGTGTCCTGCCCGAACCTGTGTCCCTCTGCCCCCCTGCCCCGCTCTGAGGTACAAGTACTACAAGTACTACAAGTACTACAAGTACTACTACTGCTACTGCTACTACTACTACTTCTACTACTACTATTACTACTACTATACATGTCCTCTGTCCCTCTGTCCCTTTGTCCTCTGTCCTCTGTCCTTCTGTCCTCTGTCCCTATGTCCTCTGTCCCTCTGTCCTCTGTCTCTGTCTCTGTCCCTCTGTCCTCTGTCCCCTGTTCTGTCCCTTTGTCCTCTGTCCCTCTGTCCCTCTGTCCCTCTGTCCTCTGTCCTTCTGTCCTCTGTCCCTCTGTCCCTCTGTCCCTCTGTCCTCTGTCCCTCTGTCTCTCTGTCCCTCTGTCCTTCTGTCCTCTGTCCCTCTGTCCTCTGTCCTCTGTCCTCTGTCCTTTGTCCTCTGTCCCTTCTGTCCTCTGTCCTCTGTCCTCTGTCCTCTGTCCCTCTTTGTCCCTCTTCCTCTGTCCCTCTGTCTCTGTCCCCTCTGTCCTTCTGTCCCTCTGTCCCTCTGTCCCTCTGTCCCTCTGTCCCTCCCTCTGTCCTCTGTCCCTCTGTCCCTCTGTCCTTCTGTCTCTGTCCCTCTCTGTCCTCTGTCCTCTGTCCTCTGTCCCTCTGTCTGTCCTCTGTCCCTTCTGTCCCTCTGTCCCTCTGTCCCTCTGTCCTCTGTCCCTTTGTCCTTCTGTCCTCTGTCCCTCTGTCCCTTCTGTCCCTTCTGTCCCTCTGTCCCTCTGTCCTCTGTCCCCTCTGTCCCTCTGTCCCTCTGTCCCTGTCTCTGTCCCTCTGTCCCTCTGTCCCTCTGTCCCTCTGTCCCTGTCTTTGTCCCTCTGTCCCTCTGTCCCTCTGTCCTCTGTCCCTCTGTCCCTCTGTCCCTCTGTCCTCTGTCCCTCTGTCCTCTGTCCCTCTGTCCCTCTGTCCTCTGTCCCTCTGTCCCTCTGTCCTTCTGTCCCTCTGTCCCTCTGTCCTCTGTCCTCTGTCCCTCTGTCCTCTGTCCTCTGTCCCTCTGTCCCTCTGTCCCTCTGTCTTCCCTCTGTCCTTCTGTCCCTCTGTCCCTCTGTCCTCTGTCCCTCTGTCCCTCTGTCCCTCTGTCCTCTGTCCTCTGTCCTCTGTCCCTCTGTCCCTCTGTCCTCTGTCCTCTGTCCTCTGTCCCTCTGTCCCTCTGTCCCTCTGTCCCTTCTGTCCCTCTGTCCCTCTGTCCCTCTGTCCTTCTGTCCTCTGTCCCTCTGTCCCTCTGTCCCTCTGTCCTCTGTCCCTCTGTCCCTCTGTCCTCTGTCCTCTGTCCCTCTGTCCTCTGTCCTCTGTCCCTCTGTCCCTCTGTCCTCTGTCCTCTGTCCCTCTGTCCTCTGTCCCTCTGTCCTCTGTCCCTCTGTCCCTCTGTCCCTCTGTCCTCTGTCCCTCTGTCCTCTGTCTGTCCTCTGTCCCTCTGTCCCTCTGTCCCTCTGTCCCTCTGTCCCTCTGTCCCTCTGTCCCTCTGTCCCTCTGTCCCTCTGTCCCTCTGTCCCTCTGTCCTTCTGTCCCTCTGTCCTCTGTCCCTCTGTCCCTCTGTCCCTTCTGTCCCTCTGTCCCTCTGTCCCTCTGTCCTCTGTCCTCTGTCCTCTGTCCTCTGTCCTCTGTCCTCTGTCCCTCTGTCCCTCTGTCCCTCTGTCCCTCTGTCCTTCTGTCCCTCTGTCCCTCTGTCCTCTGTCCCTCTGTCCTCTCCCTCTGTCCCTCTGTCCCTCTGTCCCTCTGTCCTCTGTCCCTCTGTCCCTCTGTCCCTCTGTCCCTCTGTCCCTCTGTCCCTCTGTCCTTCTGTCCCTCTGTCCCTCTGTCCCTCTGTCCCTCTGTCCTCTGTCCTCTGTCCCTCTGTCCTCTGTCCTCTGTCCCTCTGTCCCTCTGTCCTCTGTCCCTCTGTCCTCTGTCCTCTGTCCTCTGTCCTCTTCCCTCTGTCCCTCTGTCCCTCTGTCCTCTGTCTGTCCTCTGTCCCTCTGTCCCTCTGTCCCTCTGTCCCTCTCTGTCCTCTGTCCCTCTGTCCCTCCTCTGTCCCTCTGTCCCTCTGTCCCTCTGTCCCTCTGTCCTCTGTCCCTCTGTCCCTCTGTCCCTCTGTCCCTCTGTCCCTCTGTCCTCTGTCCCTCTGTCCCTCTGTCCCTCTGTCCTCTGTCCTCTGTCCCTCTGTCCTCTGTCCCTCTGTCCCTCTGTCCCTCTGTCCCTCTGTCCTCTGTCCTCTGTCCTTCTGTCCTCTGTCCTCTGTCCTTCTGTCCCTCTGTCCCTCTGTCCTCTGTCCTTCTGTCCTTCTGTCCTCTGTCCCTCTGTCCCTCTGTCCTTCTGTCCCTCTGTCCCTCTGTCCTTCTGTCCTCTGTCCTTCTGTCCTCTGTCCCTCTGTCCCTCTGCGAGGATCTTGACTCTTTGTTTTTTTGTGTCTTTCAGTTACTCGTCCACCAGGGGGAGTGTCCCAAAGCTCAGGCCAACTGCCCCTTCCACCGACAGGGCTGCTCCTTTAAGGTACATCATCTGCCGCACCTGCCGTCTGACTGCACCTGTCAGTGTGCACCTGTCAGTGTGCACCTGTCTGAGCGTGTCGTGTGTGTAACGTTTAACCTTTAACCTTTTAACTTTTGTTTCAGGGTCTAAAGGACGAACTCAAACTCCACGAGTCGACGTTTGTGTCTGAACATTTAAGAATGATGTCATCGAGAAGCTCCGCCCTCGAGAGCAAGGTACGTCCTACGTCCTACATCCTATGTCCTAGCTCCTATGTCCTACATCCTATGTCCTAGCTCCTACATCCTACGTCCTACATCCTATGTCCTAGCTCCTACGTCCTACATCCTATGTCCTAGCTCCTATTTCCTACATCCTATGTCCTAGCTCCTACATCCTACGTCCTACATCCTATGTCCTAGCTCCTACGTCCTACATCCTATGTCCTAGCTCCTACGTCCTACATCCTATGTCCTAGCTCCTACATCCTACATCCTATGTCCTAGCTCCTACATCCTACGCCCTAGCTCCTACATCCTACGCCCTAGCTCCTACATCCTACGTCCTAGCTCCTACATCCTATGTCCTAGCTCCTACATCCTACATCCTAGCTCCTACGTCCTAGCTCCTACATCCTACGTCCTAGCTCCTACATCCTATGTCCTAGCTCCTACATCCTACATTCTATGCCCTAGCTCCTACGTCCTACATTCTAGCTCCTACATCTTATGTCCTATGTCCTAGCTCCTACGTCCTACATCCTAGCTCCTACATCCTATGTCCTAGCTCCTACATCTTACGTCCTACATCCTATGTCTTAGCCCCTACATCCTACGTCCTAGCTCCTACATCCTAGCTCCTACATCCTAGCTCCTATGTCCTAGCTCCTACATCCTACATCTTCTGACCCCCCCGCAGGTGGAGGACTTGAGGGTGGAGATCTCGGACCGATTCCAGGTTCTTCCAGGTCTGAGCAGTCGTGTGTCTGAGACTGAAGTCCACAATGAAGATCTGAGAGAAAGAAGCCGCCAGAGCGAACAGAAGCTCACCACCGTGCAGGTACCGGACCAGAACCAGACCAGAACCAGACCAGAACCAGACCAGCACCAGACCAGCAGACCAGACAGACCAGAACCAGCACCAGAACCAGACCAGACCACCACCAGCACCAGCACCAGACCAGAACCACCAGACCAGACCAGCAGACCAGAACCAGACCAGACCACCAGACCAGACCAGACCAGCACCACCAGCACCAGACCAGAACCAGACCAGCACCAGACCAGCACCAGACCAGAACCAGACCAGCACCAGACCAGAACCAGACCAGCACCAGACCAGAACCAGGCCAGCACCAGACCAGCACCAGACCAGAACCAGGCCAGAACCAGACCAGCACCAGACCAGCACCAGGCTAGAACCAGGCCAGAACCAGACCAGAACCAGACCAGAACCACCACCCAGAACCACCACCCCAGAACCAACCAGCCAACCAGAACCAGAACCAGGCAGAACCAGGCCAGAACCAGACCAGAACCAGAACCAGACCAGCAACCAGACCACCAACCAGACCAGACCACCAGACCACCAGAACCAGAACCAGACCAGACCAACCAGACCAGAACCAGACCAGACCAGCACCAGACCAGACCACCAGACCAGAACCAGACCAGAACCAGACCAGACCAGACCAGACCAGAACCAGAACCAGACCACCAGACCAGACCAGACCAGACCAGACCAGCACCAGACCAGACCAACCAGACCAGACCACCAGACCAGACCAACCAGACCAGAACCAGACCAGCACCAGCACCAGACCAGAACCAGACCAGACCAGACCAGACCAGACCACCAGACCAGACCAACCAGACCAGACCAACCAGACCAGAACCAGGAACCACCAGACCAGACCAGCACCAGACCAGCACCAGACCAGAACCAGACCAGACCAACCAGAACCAGGCCAGAACCAGACCAGACCAGAACCAGAACCAGAACCAGAACCAGACCAGCACCAGACCAGACCAGACCAGCACCAGACCAGAACCAGACCAGAACCAGAACCAGACCAGCACCAGACCAGCACCAGCACCAGACCAGCACCAGGCCAGCACCAGACCAGAACCAGACCAGAACCAGGCTAGAACCAGGCCAGAACCAGGCCAGAACCAGACCAGAACCAGACCAGCACCAGACCAGCACCAGACCAGCACCAGACCAGAACCAGACCAGACCAGACCAGACCAGACCAGACCAGACCAGACCAGAACCAGACCAGAACCAGACCAGCACCAGACCAGCACCAGACCAGACCAGACCAGAACCAGGCCAGAACCAGACCAGAACCAGACCAGAACCAGGCTAGAACCAGACCAGCACCAGACCAGCACCAGGCCAGAACCAGGCTAGAACCAGGCCAGAACCAGACCAGAACCAGATCAGGACTAGACCAGGACCAGGCTAGAACCAGACCAGGACCAAGACTAAACCAAGACCAGGACCAGACCAGAACTAACCCACTGTACAGGTATGGAGAACAGACCCAGTTTAGTCCTGGTTTAGTCCTGGTTTAGTCCTGGTTTAGTCCTGGTTCAGACCTGGTTTAGTCCTGGTTCAGACCTGGTTCAGACCTGGTTCAGACCTGGTTCAGACCCGGTTTAGTCCTGGTTTAGTCCTGGTTTAGTCCTGGTTTAGTCCTGGTTCAGACCTGGTTTAGTCCTGGTTCAGACCTGGTTCAGACCTGGTTCAGACCCGGTTTAGTCCTGGTTTAGTCCTGGTTCAGACCCGTTCTCTGGTCCTGCAGAAGTTGCTGAGCGCTCACTCTGAGAAGCTTCTGGACTTGGAGATGGAGCTTCGTTCTGTTCGTTCCCTCAGAGACGAAGTCGAGAACCTGAGAACCCGGATCACGGCCCTGGAACAGACCCGGACCGGAGCCGGGACCAGCCACGCCCTGGGTGAGTCCGACCTGACGCCTGACCCATGACCCTGACCCTGACCCGACCCTGTGTGACCCTGCCTGTGACCCTGTGTGACCCTGTGTGACCTCTGTGTGACCCCTGTGTGACCCTGTGTGACCCCTGACCTGTGACTGTGACCTCTGTGTGACCCCTGTGTGACCCCTGTGTGACCTCTGTGTGACCTCTGTGACCTCTGACCCCTGTGACCTCTGTGACCCTGTGTGACCCCTGTGTGACCCTGTGTGACCTCTGTGTGACCCTGTGTGACCCTGTGTGACCCCTGTGTGACCTCTGTGTGACCTCTGTGTGACCCCTGTGTGACCCCTGTGTGACCTCTGTGTGACCCCTGTGTGACCCCTGTGTGACCCCTGTGTGACCTCTGTGTGCAGTGACGCTGGAGACGCAGCTCGGTCGTCATGACGATGTGCTCAGCGTTCATGAGATCCGATTGGCTGATATGGACCTGCGTTTCCAGGTGAGACTAGAGCGGGACTAGACCGGGACTAGGCCGGGACTAGACCGGGACTGACCGGGACTAGATCGGGACTAGACCGGGACTTGACCGGGACTAGACCGGGACTGACCGGGACTGACCGGGACTACCGGGACTAGACCGGGACTAGACGGGACTGGACCGGGACTAGACCGGGACTAGACCGGGACTAGACCGGGACTAGACCGGGACTTGACCGGGACTAGACCGGGACTAGACCGGGACTTGACCGGGACTAGACCGGGACTAGACCGGGACTAGACCGGGACTTGACCGGGACTAGACCGGGGACTAGACCGGGACTAGACCGGGACTAGACCGGGACTAGACCGGGACTAGGCCGGGACTAGACCGGGACTAGACCGGGACTAGACCGGGACTAGACCGGGACTAGACCGGGACTAGACCGGGACTAGACCGGGACTAGACCGGGACTTGACCGGGACTAGACCGGGACTTGACCGGGACTTGACCGGGACTAGACCGGGACTTGACCGGGACTAGACCGGGACTAGACCGGGACTTGACCGGGACTAGGACCGGGACTAGGCCGGGACTAGACCGGGACTAGGACCGGGACTAGGACCGGGACTAGACCGGGACTAGACCGGGACTTGACCGGGACTAGACCGGGACTAGACCGGGACTAGACCGGGACTAGACCGGGACTAGACCGGGACTAGACCGGGACTAGACCGGGACTAGACCGGGACTTGACCGGGACTAGACCGGGACTAGACCGGGACTTGACCGGGACTAGACCGGGACTAGACCGGGACTTGACCGGACTTAGACCGGGACTAGAGACGGGACTTGACCGGGACTTGACCGGGACTAGACGGGACTAGACCGGGACTTGACCGGGACTAGACCGGGACTAGACCGGGACTAGACCGGGACTTGACCGGGACTAGACCGGGACTAGACCGGGACTTGACCGGGACTAGACCGGGACTAGACCGGGACTTGACCGGGACTAGACCGGGACTAGACCGGGACTAGACCGGGACTTGACCGGGACTAGACCGGGACTTGACCGGGACTAGACCGGGACTTGACCGGGACTAGACCGGGACTAGACCGGGACTAGACCGGACTTGACCGGACTTGACCGGGGACTAGACCGGGACTAGACCGGGACTTGACCGGGACTAGACCGGGACTAGACCGGGACTAGACCGGGACTAACCCTGTGGTGTGGCAGGTGCTGGAGACGGCGAGTTATAACGGGACTCTGATCTGGAAGATTCGTGATTACACTCGGAGGAAGCAGGAGGCGGTTTCGGGGAAGACGCTGAGTCTTTACTCGCAGCCGTTTTACACGTCGTACTTCGGGTATAAGATGTGCGCCCGCGTTTACCTGAACGGGGACGGGATGGGCAAAGGGACGCACCTGTCGCTCTTCTTTGTGGTGATGAGAGGAGAATACGACGCTCTGCTGCACTGGCCTTTCAAACAGAAGGTACCACCACGTCTACAGCCAGTGTGTCTGGAAATGTTCTTCAAGAAATGTGTGTAAATAACACGTGTGTATAACACGTGTGTATAACACATGTGTATATATAACACATGTGTTATATATACACATGTGTATATAACACGTGTGTGTATAACACAGGTGTGTATATAACACATGTGTATATAACACATGTGTTATATACACATGTGTATATAACACGTGTGTTATAACACATGTGTATATAACACATGTGTATATAACACATGTGTTATACACACGTGTGTGTGTATATAACACATGTGTTTTATACACATGTGTATATACACATGTGTGTATAACACGTGTGTGTATATAACACGTGTGTGTATATAACATGTGTGTGTATATAACACGTGTGTGTATAACTCACGTGTTATATACACACACACGTGTTATATACACACATGTGTTATATACACTGCTGTGTGTATATAACACATGTGTGTATAACGTGTGTATGGGGTTGTGTGTGTGTTTGTATAACACATGTGTGTATATAACGTGTGTATGGGGTTGTGTGTGTGTGTATATAACATGTGTGTATGTGTGTGTGTGTGTGTGTGTGTATATATAACGTGTGTGTGTGTGTATGTATGGGTTGTGTGTGTGTGTATATAACATGTGTGTGTATAATATGTGTGTATGGGGTTGTGTGTGTGTGTATATAACGTGTGTGTGTGTATAATATGTGTGTATGGGGTTGTGTGTGTGTGTATATAACATGTGTGTGTATAATATGTGTGTATGGGGTTGTGTGTGTGTGTATATAACATGTGTGTGTATAATATGTGTGTATGGGGTTGTGTGTGTGTGTATATAACATGTGTGTGTATAATATGTGTGTATGGGTGTTGTGTGTGTGTGGTGTTATCAGTGTTACTCCGGACACACTTTTAGGTTTCTGTACCTTTTGCTTTGGTCTGTACTTTGACCCTGGGGCTTTGAAGGGAAAACTATTTCAGGGACTTTTTGCAGGTCAGTGTGGGTTTGAGCTGTGTGTCTTTACTTCCTGTATTTGATTAGCCAGGACGGTTCACAAAAACCCCAGAGGTGCGAGTTCGGGCACCAGCCAATCAGAGAAGAGACAGACATTCTGTGTTGGCAACGATTCCCGAGATCGAGGATTTAAAGCCAGAACAAAGAGAACATTTGGTGAATTTTATCAAGGGGAAAGACTTTATTGTTCGTCTTCCTACGGGATTTGGGAAAAGTTTAATAAATCAGTCCAGCCTCGTTAGCGGCGCATTACAAACGTCACGACCAAACAGCAGCAACTGGTTTAATGATAAAAAGTTCCCACCGACCGTCGAGCGAACGAATCCTAACACTGCGAGGTCACAGGGAATGTATGAAGTGAAATATGATTTCATATGATTTCATATGATTTCATATGATTTCATATATGTATTTGGGGTTATTTTATATATTTTATATGTACGTGGTTCGAGTGTGTGTGATGTCGTCTCTAAGCGTGGCGTGCGTTGCCTAGGTGACGCTGATGCTCATGGACCAGGGCGGCGCCCGTAAACACCTCGGTGACGCCTTCAAACCCGACCCCAACAGCAGCAGCTTCAAACGCCCCAGCGCCGAAATGAACATCGCCTCAGGATGCCCCCTGTTCGCCAACCAGACCATGCTCGAGTCCGGGTCCTACATCAAGGACGACACCATCTTCATCAAGGCAAGGACCAGGACTGAACCAGGACTGAACCAGGACTAAACCAGGACTGAACCAGGACTGAACCAGGACTAAACCAGGACTGAACCAGGACTGAACCAGGACTGAACCAGGACTGAACCAGGACCAGGACTAAACCAGGACTAAACCAGGACTGAACCAGGACTAAACCAGGACTAAACCAGGACTGAACCAGGACTGAACCAGGACTGAACCAGGACTAAACCAGGACTGAACCAGGACTGAACCAGGACTAAACCAGGACTGAACCAGGACTAAACCAGGACTGAACCAGGACTAAACCAGGACTAAACCAGGACTGAACCAGGACTGAACCAGGACTAAACCAGGACTGAACCAGGACTGAACCAGGACTGAACCAGGACTGAACCAGGACTAAACCAGGACTGAACCAGGACTGAACCAAAACCAGGACTAAACCAGGACTAAACCAGGACTAAACCAGGACTGAACCAGGACTGAACCAGGACTGAACCAGGACTGAACCAGGACTGAACCAGGACTAAACCAGGACTGAACCAGGACTGAAACCAGGACTGAACCAGGACTGAACCAGGACTAAACCAGGACTGAACCAGGACTGAACCAGGACTGAACCAGGACTAAACCAGGACTGAACCAGGACTAAACCAGGACTAAACCAGGACTGAACCAGGACTGAACCAGGACTGAACCAGGACTGAACCAGGACTGAACCAGGACTAAAGTGTAGCATCTTAAATCTCTGTTGGTTTCATGAGTCTGACTCTTGAAGACTGGAGCTCTTTAAAGGGCTGAGACTCACCCTTTGGACTCACCCTTTGGACTCACCCTTTGGACTCACCCTTTGGACTCACCCTTTGGTTGTTTCAGGTTACGGTGGACACCTCTGACCTGCCGGACCCCTGACCGTCCCAGAGGATGATGGGAAATGCGGTTCCACAGAGACTCGGCTGAGAAGTCCCGAGCGGCTTCTGATTGGCTGAAGGAGGGCGTCGCCACGGCAACATGGCCGCTTACCGATGCCGTGCATCGACCGGCTACGGCCCGCACCGGGACTGAACCTGAACCAGGACCACGGAAAGACTAAACCGGGTCTTAACCAGGACCATGGAAAGACTGAACCGGGTCTAAACCAGGACCACGGAAAGACTGAACCAGGTCTAAACCTGAGCCCCAAGAGACTGAGAGGGCAGCGGAGCGCCCCCTGTGTTTGTGGAGTGGAAATAAAATAAAGAAATATCTGTCTGTAATGTGTTTTTATGTCAGGGTGACAGGAGCAGACAGGAGCTGACAGGAGCAGACAGGAGCAGAGGATTTACTGTGTTTGTGATGTGGAATGAAATAAAATGAAGAAAAATCTGTCTCTGATGTCATTTTTATATCAGTGTGAGGAGCTGGCAGGAGCAGACCTGAGCTGACAGGAGCTGGCAGGAGCAGACAGGGGCAGGGTAGAGGGGCTATTACATGATCACATATTAGAATCTAAAAAACACCAATAAACAATCAAACTGAAGAGTGTTTCCAGACTAAAACCTCCCAAAGAAAAGGACCCGAGGCAAAAGGAATCAACTGAACCTGAACTGAACCTGAACTGAATCTGAACTGAACCTGAACTGAACCTGAACTGAACCTGAACTGAATCTGAACTGAACCTGAACTGAACCTGAACTGAACCTGAACTGAACTGAACTGAACCTGAACTGAACCCTTTACTGATCTCCACTGTTTCTAACCCCGGGTCTTTCTGTGTGGAGTTTGCTCCAGTTTCCCCCATCAACCCAAAACCTGCTCCAGGTCTCCAGGAAGAACAGTTGAGAGCTCAGGTCAGTTAAATACAATCAATGAACCTGCCCAGAGACGACAAGTTGGAAATCAGAATCTGAAACAAACATCACTCCTGTTCAGGTTCATGGGGGGGGGGCAGAGTGGCAGCCTCAACTCCGTCAGTTTGAGGATGCAGACGCTATGAGGACGCAGACGCTCTGAGGACGCAGACTCTCTGAGGACGCAGACTCTGAGGACGCAGACTCTCTGACGGACGCTCTGAGGACGCAGACTCTGAGGACGCAGACGCTCTGAGGACGCAGACTCTGAGGACGCAGACGCTCTGAGGACGCAGACTCTGAGGACGCATGAGGACGCAGACGCTCTGAGGACGCAGACGCTCTGAGGACGCAGACTCTGAGGACGCAGACGCTCTGAGGACGCAGACTCTGAGGACGCAGACGCTCTGAGCTCTGAGGACGCAGACGCTCTGAGGACGCAGACTCTGAGGACGCAGACGCTCTCTCTGAGGACGCAGACGCTCTGAGGACGCAGACGCTCTGAGACGCTCTGAGGACGCAGACGCTCTGAGGACGCAGACTCTGAGGACGCAGACGCTCTGAGGACGCAGACTCTCTGAGGACGCAGACGCTCTGAGGACGCAGACGCTCTGAGGACGCAGACGCTATGAGGACGCAGACTCTGAGGACGCAGACTGAGCGCTGAGACGACGCAGACTCTGAGACGCAGACTCTGAGGACGCAGACTCTCTGAGGACGCAGACGAGACGAGACGCTCTGACGCAGACTCTGAGGACAGACTCTGAGGACGCAGACTCTGAGGACGCTCAGACGCAGAGGACGCAGACTCTGAGGACGCAGAGCTCTGAGGACTAGCTCTGCAGACGCTCTGAGGACGCAGACGCTCTGAGGACGCAGAGACTCTGAGGACAGACTCTGAGGACGCAGACTCTCTGAGGACGCAGACGCTCTGAGAGACGCGCTCTGAGGACGCAGACTCTGCGCAGACGCTCTGAGGACGCAGACTCAGACTCTGAGGACGCAGACGCTCTGAGGACGCAGACGCTCTGAGGACGCAGACTCTGAGGACGCAGACGCTCTGAGGACGCAGACTCTCTGAGGACGCAGACGCTCTGAGGACGCAGACGCTCTGAGGACGCAGACTCTCTGAGGACGCAGACGCTCTGAGACGCTGAGACGACTCTGAGGACGCTCTGAGGACAGCTCTGAGGACGCAGACGCTCTGAGGACGCAGACTCTGAGGACGCAGACTCTGAGGACGCAGACGCTCTGAGGAGACGCTGAGGACGCTCTGAGACGCTCTGAGGACGCAGACTCTGGACGCAGACTCTGCTGAGGACGCGCTCTGAGGACGCAGCTCTGAGGACGCAGACGCTCTGAGGACGCAGACGCTCTGAGGACGCAGAGACGCTCTGCTCTGAGGACGCAGACTCTGAGGACGCAGACGCTCTGAGGACGCAGACGCTCTGAGGACGCAGACGCTCTGAGGACGCAGACGCTCTGAGGACGCAGACTCTGGGGACGCAACGCTCTCTGAGGACGCAGACGCTCTGAGGACGCAGACGCTCTGAGGACGCAGACTCTTTGAGGACGCAGACGTCTTTGAGGACGCAGACGCTCTGAGGACGCAGACGCTCTGAGGACGCAGACGCTATGAGAACGGGGTTCACGGCGACGCAGACGATTTGACACACAACCATAAATTGGGC
>NW_026570971.1:320000-342500 GCF_026225935.1 Boleophthalmus pectinirostris | reverse complement strand
AACTATACACACACACACACAACTATACACACACAACTACACACACACACAACACAACTATACACATACAGACTCTTCATCACCGCCTTGCGCAAGAAGGTACACAACTATACACAAGTACACAACTACACACACACTACACAACTAAACACACACGGAGTCTTCATCACTGCGCTGTGTGTGCGGGAGAAGGTACGCAACTTAACAATTACACACAACTATACACACACACACACACACTACACAACTACACCCAACTACACAACTATACACAAATATACAACTACACACACAGTTGTGCGTTTGCTAGTTTGTTGTGTTCAGGTGTTGGTGTGTGTTAGTTTTTTTACACACACACACACACAGTTGTGCGTTTACTGGTGTGTGGTTGTGTTCATGTGTTGTGTGTGTGTTAGTTTTTCAGAGGGAAAGTGAAGTCTGACGAGTCACTTTACACGGTGAGTCTCACATCAACCTGAGTCTCTTTCACATCGTACTTTTATTTAATCATCTTTAATTATGTTTAATCGTGTTTAATTACGTTTAATCATGTTTAATCATCTTTAATCATGTTTAATTACGTTTAATCATGATTAATTATGTTTAATCATGTTTAATTATGTTTAATTATGTTTAATTATGTTTAATCATGTTTAATTATGTTTAATCATCTTTAATCATCTTTAATCATGTTTAATAATATGATTTGACTGTAATATGAGGACAATAATGATCTCTGTGTATATGTATGTTGTGTGTGTTGTGTCTGTGTGTGTCGTGTGTTGTGCGTCCTGTGCGTTGTGCGTCTTTGTGCGTCGTGTGCGTCGTGTGCGTTGTGCGTCGTGTGCGTTGTGCTTCGTGTGCATTGTGTGTCGTGTGCGTTGTGCGTCATGTGCGTCGTGTGCGTTGCGCGTCGTGTGCGTTGTGTGTCGTGTGCGTTGTGCGTCGTTGTGTCGTGTGCGTCGTGTGCGTCATGTGCATGTGCGCGTCGTGTGCGTTGTGTGTCGTGTGTGCGTTGTGCGTCGTTGTGCGTCATGTGCATTGTGCGTCGTGTGCCTTGTGTGTTGTGTGCGTTGTGCGTCGTGTGCGTTGTGCGTCGTGTGCGTTGTGCGTCGTGTGCGTTGTGCGTCGTGTGCGTTGTGCGTCATGTGCTTTGTGCGTTCAGACTCTGAACAGGGATCAGGAGTCCGGTGGATACGCGGGGCTCAGACTTCGGAAAGAAAATCAGGTGAGTTTTTCCTTTAGACCTGAACAAAACAAACAGGAAGTGATCACGGGCGAGTTTAGGCTCCACGGAGTCTGGCTCCAGTTCAGTGGGTGTGGAAAAAGTGTGACCTCGCTCTCTGACCTTTGACCACTGACCTCTGTCCTGCTGAAACACTCTGAGTTTTTACAGAAATAAACTCAGTGTAAAAATCTTTCTGACGTTTCTTCACCGCAGATTCTGTTTTTACAGATTGACAAGTTTTACAACAGTTTTTCAGACTCAGACTCAGGTCAGACTCAGACTCAGGTCAGACTCAGACTCAGGTCAGACTTGAAGGAGACTTGCAGTGTAAAACATTGCGTCACTTTGATTTGAGTTCATTTTGTGTTTTTCAGGCTCCGGCTGCGGACCACAGCGACTCTTTGTACACGGTAACACCCTGACCTCACCATGACCTCACCCTGACCTCACTCTGACCTCACCCTGACCTCACCCTGACCTCACCCTGACCTCACCCTGACCTCACCCTGACCTCACCATGACCTCACCCTGACCTCACCCTGACCTCACCCTGACCTCACCCTGACCTCACCATGACCTCACCTGACCTCACCCTGACCTCACCCTGACCTCACCCTGACCTCACTCTGACCTCACCCTGACCTCACCCTGACCTCACCCTGACCTCACCCTGACCTCACCCTGACCTCTGACCTCACCTGACCTCACCCACCCTGACCTCCCTGACCTCACCTGACCTCACCCTGACCTCACCTGACCTCACCTGACCTCACCCTGACCTCACCCTGACCTCCCTGACCTCCCTGACCTCACCCTGACCTCACCCTGACCTCACCATGACCTCACCCTGACCTCACCCTGACCTCACCCTGACCTCACCCTGACCTCACCCCCGTGTGGACCTCACTCTGTTGGGACGTCACAGTTTAGACTTTTGGTTCTGGGTGTTTTCGTTGAACTGACCCGGGAACATTTCTATTCGTCTTTTAGTTTCTCATTTGTGTTTTAATTATTCATAATTCTCCAAAGAGAAAAACGGCTCAGGGCAGCTGTGGCTATAATTATTATTATTTTATTTAAATCTTAAATCTAAAAAGAGTTTTTATTTTGAAACACTTGTTTGGTTTTGTTGTTTTCTTCTGAACTCAGGGTTTGAACACCAACAGAGAGGACAGTGAGTACAGAGAGCTGCCCAGACGAGAGGTACCACTTTTAATCACATTTCAACACTTTTAATCACATTTCAACACTTTTAATCACATTTCAACACTTTTAATCACATTTAATCTCATTTAATCACTTTTAATCTATTTTAATCACATTTAATAACATTGAAACACATTTGAACACTCTTAAACACATTCAATCAATTTTAAACACTTTTAATCACATTTAAATTAAGTGTGTTTGTGTGTTTGTGTGTGTGTGTGTGTTTGTGTGTGTGTGTGTGTGTGTGTGTGTGTTACTCCTGACTGATCGTGTGTGTGTTTTCTCAGCAGAGGCAGAGGAAGAATGAGCAGGTTTATCAGGTAAAATCAGCTTCACAAATCTTCTCTTTTCTTTTGAATCAACAAAAACATTTCCTCATTTTCGTTATTTTGAGTTTGTCAAACCGCACACACACACACACACACACACACACACACAACACACACACACACACACACACACACACACGTTCTGCTCCGGTCCAGACATTTGCACCTTTTTCTCACGGCTCAAATTTCACCAAAACAACTGGAGACTGGAGTTTAGTACTGACTCGCTGTACTTTATATTCCTCACCTTTGTGTTGGAAAAACATGATTAAAATACATTTTTTTACACTTTGGATGAACATATTTCCATTATTTATTATTATTATTTTATGACTTTTACTTGAGTAAAATCTGATGCTCCTGATGAAACGTTCACACATGAATCTATGAAATATGAATAAATCACAGTGTGTGTTGAGAGCAGCTCAAGTCTTTGTTTGTCTTTCAGGGTCTGAGCGCCGCCACCAGAGACACGTACGACTCCCTGCGCCCGGGACACTGAGCCGCTCTACGGCGCCACCGCAGGCCACCGCAGGCCACCGCAGGCCACCGCAGGCCACCGCAGGCCACCGCAGGCCACCGCAGGCCACCGCAGGCCACCGCAGGCCATTACAGTCCAGCGCTTCTTTAGGCCTGCGGGGGCAGCAGCGTTTCTGAGAAAATTACACATTTACACTTTTACTGACGGTGTCCGAGTTTATGTAGACTAATGTAGACTGATGTAGACTGATGTAGACTAATGTAGACTGATGTAGACTGATGTAGGCTGATGTAGGCTGATGTAGACTAATGTAGACTGATGTAGACTGATGTAGGCTGATGTAGACTGATGTAGACTGATGTAGACTGATGTAGACTGATGTAGACTGATGTAGACTGATGTAGGCTGATGTAGACTGATGTAGACTAATGTAGGCTGATGTAGACTAATGTAGACTGATGTAGACTGATGTAGACTGATGTAGGCTGATGTAGACTGATGTAGACTGATGTAGGCTGATGTAGACTGATGTAGACTGATGTAGGCTGATGTAGACTGATGTAGACTGATGTAGGCTGATGTAGACTGATGTAGACTGATGTAGACTGATGTAGGCTGATGTAGGCTGATGTAGGCTGATGTAGGCTGATGTAGACTGATGTAGACTGATGTAGGCTGATGTAGGCTGATGTAGACTGATGTAGACTGCTGATGTAGGCTGATGTAGACTGATGTAGACTGATGTAGACTGATGTAGGCTGATGTAGACTGATGTAGACTAATGTAGACTGATGTAGGCTGATGTAGAACTGTAGATCCCGGCACACGAGCAGGATGTGTCTTACACAGTTTATGGTTTTGCTTCTTGTTTTGATCCACATTGACTTTTTTTTATTTTTTTATAATAATTCTGAGAAAAGCTTCAACAGTCCTTCACCAGGGCTCAGATTCACAAATACTTTGTCCAAATGTTCATGAAATCAGATAAACACAAACGATTGAGGTGATCATTTTAAAACTCATGTGAAACTGAGCTCTGTTTTTTCCTGAGAATCACTTTTTCAAAGCTTTAACTTGTTCTTTTTAAAGATCTTTTTAAAAATGTGTTTTAGATTTTACTCAATAAAAATATGAATCATGACTCTTGTCGTTCCTTTAAATCTGCTCAAAATAATCAGAAACGAGTAAAAACCAGTGTAACGTCTGTGAACCACATCTTTATTTTATATTTACAGATAAAACCTTTTTATTTGACTTACTTCACTCCTTAAATATAGTATTTATTTGTATCTTCTCGTGTTAAATATAAATATAAATATAGTGTCACACTGACCCTAATAACCCTGAGCTCAACATTTCATCATTTCTAAATCTAGTTATTGAAAAAACTAAATCACACCCAAAGTCGGATCTGGCCTTGTCTGGAAACTCTGAGAGAATCGAATCTGGGCCTAAATCCTGTGGTGTGTGGGGTTTTTACAGACTCTGGTTTAGACCTGGTTTAGACCTGGTTTAGACCTGGTTTAGACCTGGTTTAGACCTGGTTTAGACCTGGTTTAGACTGGTTTAGACCTGGTTTAGACCTGGTTTAGACCTGGTTTAGACCTGGTTTAGACCTGGTTTAGACTTGGTTTTAGACCTGGTTTAGACCTGGTTTAGACCTGGTTTAGACCTGGTTTAGACCTGGTTTAGACCTGGTTTAGACCTGGTTTAGACCTGGTTTAGACCTGGTTTAGACCTGGTTTAGACGTGTGTGAAAAATGTGGATAAGTTTTGATGTTCTACGTCTTGAGATAATGTGGACCAGATTTGAGGTCGCTCGGGCGAACGCCCTCGGAGGAGTTTGTAAAAGCTTTGCAAACTTTAAGCCAATATTACTGCCCCCTAGTGGAGCGCGCGGTGTTGGTGTAATAATATTTTTTCCTTGTCTTGACATGATCGACTTCTGTGTCAAATTTCATGATTGTACATGCAAATTTTTGTGTGTCATTCGTATTCCCTAATGCATTTTTGAGTCGTTTGGGGCTGAACCATTTTATTTCTGTTTGGAAAATGGAAATAGTCAAAACTTAGAGAAGCGCGAGTTTTACCAGATTTTACCAGAACAATTTCCAGGACTTTTTATTATTGTTTAGTGGGTGAAAAATGGGTGAATTGGTTAGAAGAAAAATAATAATAAGAAAGAAAGAATAATTATAATAATATAATAAGAATAATTCTGATACGAGAACGATCGAGAATGATCGCTTTTTTTGGCCGACAAACTAAACATTTTCGGAAACTTCTGGCGCATTGCTACGTCATGGCGAGGGTCCCTGGTCACTACGGTCGAGTCACGTCGCACCATTTAATTTTTCGGCCACTTGGAGCATCGCTTTGCCTTCGTCAGCCTCCGGCGCTCGGGCCTGGATAGAAAGTCCAGACTTGAAAAAAAAAAAATTAATAAAATAAAATAAAAAAAATAATAATAAATATATATAATATATATATATATATATATATATATATATATATATATATATATATATATATATATATATATATATATATATATATATATATATATGTTGAGGGGGAACACATTTTGTAGGAACACATTTTGTGGGGACGTATTTCAGCGTAACAACAATGCGGCTAAAAACATTAGCATATTAGCAGTAGCGGTCCTGAGACTCAGCCGCGAGTTTGATCCAGAAAAACCCGGAACCCGGACCCCGGACCCCTGGGACCCCGGGCCCCTGGGCCCCTGGCTCTGAGTTAAAGCACAGATCTACACGTTTAGACTTTGATCCGGGTCCGCGGGGCTCGTGAGCGTAGTTAGCATTAGCATTAGCATTAACCCAGATTCTGGACGCGCAGGTTTGTTGTGATTTTGTGATTTTGTTGTGATTTTGTTGTCGTGATTTTAAAGTGTTGAATGAAACATGGAGCCCGCGGCCACGAAGCGCAGAGAAGCAAAGAAATCTCTGCGTGTCAAAGTGATCAGCCTCGGGAACGCGGAGGTGGGAAAGGTACGAGCCTCAACACTTGTGTTCGAACCACACATTTATATTTATACATGTTATTATCACTTATTTAATCTACAATACAGACTGTAAACAGTGGAGTGCACCGTGTACAGTCTGTCCTCTAGAGGCGATGTATTTATATATGTTTATACTGTGAGTTTAAAGTGATTTTACACGTTTATACATGTTATATGTTTGTTATGTTTTATATTTGTTATGTTTTTATGTGTGGATTGTGTATTTGTTGTATATTTCTTCTATAATCATGTGTAAATGTGACGTGTGTTTGTGCAGAGCTGCATCATAAAACGTTACTGTGAGAAGAGGTTTGTGCCCAAATACCTGGCAACCATCGGCATCGACTACGGCGTCACCAAGTGAGGACTGGGCCGGGACTGGACCGGGACTGGACCGGGACTGGGCCGGGACTGGGCCGGGACTGGACCGGGACTGGACCGGGACTGGACCGGGACTAACACTGTCCTGTTGTTTGGCAGAGTCCAGGTGAGGGACCGAGAGATTAAAGTGAATATTTTCGACATGGCCGGACACCCCTTCTTCTACGAGGTCAGTGTTTCATACAAATACTTCAACTTTACTACTTCTACTTTACTGCTACTATTGATGCTATTGATACTCGAGCAGCTCTTACTATTGATCCTTCTGACACGAGGCCGTGGGTCAGAGCTTCGTCTACAGAGAAACATCTACAAGTTTGTAAAGAGCAGCTTTAATGTTTTACGGGGGGGCACCTGACACACGGGGGGGGGGGGGCACCTGACACACAGGAGGACTAACTCAGTGGTTAAAGTTTCCTCAGCGTCAGTTTCACACTAATGTATTAAAAAGGAAAGAGCTCCATCTGGTGACCACAAAATGTAACAACAGGCCACAAGACTGAACACAACACTCACGGGAGGGCATCTGGAGTAACGGGGGTCAGAGGTGTGTGCGTGTGACGGGAGGGCATCTGGAGTAACCTGTGTGTTCTTCAGGTGCGTAATGAGTTCTATAAAGACTCTCAGGGCGTGCTGCTCGTGTACGACGTCGGGCTCAGGGAGAGTTTCGAGGCGCTGGATTCGTGGCTCGGGGAAATGAAGCAGGAGATGGGCTCCAGCACCAACACGGAGAACATCGTGTTCAGTGTGTGCGCCAACAAGGTACGACCCCCGACCCCTGACCCCCGACCCTCGACCCTGACATGGAGAACATCGTGTCTCCTTCCCACACTTTCTCCCGCCGTGTGGCTCGTGCCTCAGTCTCTCAGTTCATTGGTTAAAAACAGGTTCTGTGTTCTCCACAGGTGTGAGGGATTCAGGTTTTCCACAGGTGTTGGAGCGGCGGGTGGTGGACCTGTCGGAGCGGCGGGTGACCTCTGAACTCTTGTGTTGCAGGTGGACCTGTCGAAGCGGCGGGTGGTGGACGAGGGGGAGGGGCGACTTTGGGCCGAGTCCAGAGGTTTTCATTATTTTGAGACGTCGGCGCAGAGCGGAGAGGGCATCAGCGAGATGTTCCAGGTACTGACCTGTAACTCCCCCGTCGCCGTGGTAACGCTCCCCTGTCCCCCGTGTGTCAGATGCCCTCCCGTGTGTCTCCCGTTGTCCAGAGCTCACGTTCAGATTTGGTTCCAACTTCCATATTTGTTTATTATTTGTTCAAATATTTGTGTATATTATTTATTCTATTATTTACTGTATAACATTTGCGTATCCTGTTATTTCTCGTTCTCGTTTCAGTCGTTCTTCTCGTCCATCGTGGACATGTGTGAAAACGGCGGGAAGCGTCCCGTGTCCGAAAGCACCGCCGGATTCACAAAGGAACAGGCCGACACCATCCGCCGCATCCGCAACAGCAAAGACTCATGGGACATGCTCGGGGTCAAGCCCGGCGCCACCAGGTCAGGCCCTTTCACAATAAAACAGAGCATTCCTTCACAATAAAGTTCAGTTTCACAGTTTCCTGCTCTTCGTGTGTGAGTTTAAACAGAAACAGGAAACACAAAATAAATATTTATATTGGGCATAAAGAAATTTAAACTAAAACTTAAACACAGGTGACACTAAACTGTTGTTACGTTTACTTCAAGCCTCATCGTTTAAATGTGTTTTGAGGCGAATAAACTGGTGTAGTACAGGTCAGTGTCCACCTGAGGGCGCTCCACAGCAGCTCTGGGTTTCATCTGTTCTTTAAACTTGTTGCTTTAAAAGTTTTTTATTTGTGAACATAAAAGTCCAAAGCAGCTGTACAGATATAAAATAATCACATTTATAAATGTAAATAATCACATGTACAAATAAGAGAAATAATCGTAACAGTGAAGGAGTGAGTGACGGCTGTACTTCCTGTGCAGGGAGGAAGTGAACAAAGCGTACAGGAAGTTGGCCGTGCTGCTGCATCCGGACAAATGTGTGGCTCCAGGAAGTGAAGACGCGTTTAAGGCCGTGGTCAACGCCAGGACCAGTCTGCTCAAGAACATCAAGTAAAGATCAAGCGTCGGGCTCTTTGACCCCTGACCCCCCGAGCACAGAGACGGGTGCCGCCTGCGCCCGCCAGACTGGACTTTTCCACAGCGTCCAAACAAAACTCCAACGGGACGTTTTTCAGTGTGACACCTCAAACATGTTCAGAAATATTTATGAAATATTTAAGTATTTATCCGTTTATTTAAATGCCTGTGACGTCTCGTCTCCTCGTAAAATATTGAAAGTGAATTTTTATATTTTTATTTGATCTTGTTTTTTGTGCCATGTTTCTGTGCCAAACTAAAGAATGAGACCAAACGTTTCCTGTTCAGACTCGTGTGTGCCTCCTGTTAGCGTCTCGCTCCATCAAAACCACATTTTACATTTAGGACTTTTGACTCAAGTTCCATTTTCCTGTTGGTTTGAGGCCCTCGTTTAGACGTCTGTGTGTGTGTGTGTGTGTGTGTCTGTGTGTGTGTATGTATTGTGTGTGTGTGTGTGTATGTGTGTGTGTGTGTGTGTATGTAGAGTGTGTGGGTGTGTGTGTGTGCGCGCCCGACCCTCAAACCCTCCTGTGACGGGGTTCACCTCTCCACAGACCTGACTCAGAACACTCACTGGTCAGACTTCAGATCGATACAAATAAAAAGTTTATTCAGAAATAAAATATTTACAAAAACACTTTTTTTACAAAAATAAAGTCCAGACTCAGTTTCAGTTCAGTTTCCCATCATCCTCTGCTCTCACTCTGAGCCGTCCACTTCCTGTTTCTTCTTTTTCTTCTTCTTTTTCACCTGAAAAACACAAACCTCAGGTCAGCTCTGATTGGACGATGTGTGCGCGCACTCGCGCTAAACAAAAACCGTCAGGTCGCTCATTTCGACGGCGGCGTGACTCAGACGTCGAACGTCTGTGACCTTTAACCTTCAGGGTCGGGTTAAATATTTACACTTCAGATTTGGCCAATCACACGCGAGGCTCAGTGTGAACCACGGCCAAATCCAATGACATTGCCTGCTCTGATTGGACAGTGCGTGGGCGGAGTCTGCTCTGATTGGTCGTTCTGAGGTCAGACAGCCAAGAGATGATGACATCACAGAGTTCAGTGAAAATGCGAAACCATCTCCAGCCTCATCACTCCTCTGTGTGTGTGTGTGTGTGTGTGTGTGTGTGTGTGTGTGTGTGTGCGTGCGTGCGTGCACTACAGGGGTCAGAGGTCACAGGTCTCACCTCGGGCGCCTCCGTTTCCTCTGTAGCCACGCCCTCCTCTGGCTCCGCCTCCTCCACTTTGATCTTTTTCTCTTTTTTCTTTTTCTTCTTTTCTTTCTTCGTCTCTGTGTCTCCGGCGGCGGTGGCGGGCGTCTCCACGGCGTCTGAGTCACTGTCGTCACGTTTTCTCTGAAAGACGAGCACAGGGGTCAGGGTCAGGCTCGGGGGGGGGGGGGGGGTCAGGCTGAGGAGGGGGGGGGGGGGGGGGTCAGACTGACCTTGGCCGGGGTCTCGGGCTCCGACTTCACACTGAAACACAGGACAAAGGGCAGATTACACACAGGAACAAACCACAGGTGACCCCTGACAGGTGAGGGGGCGTGTCCTCAGCAGAGAGGGGGCGTGGTCACAGTGACCTCACTCCGTGTCTCAGAGTTTTTCTGTCGCAGATCGACTCCCTGAAAGAGCACCACAGCCCGACCAGGGATAACTGTCTGCATGACTACGAGTACGAGTACTACGAGTACTACGAGTACTACGAGTACTACGAGTACTACACAAGGATAACTGTAGGAGTATATGCAGTAGTACTAGTGCAGACAAACAGCTACACAGATAAATCTGCATGAGGACAACAAGTTGGGGGGGGGGGGGGGGGGGGGGGGGGGGGGGGGGGGACAGGTGCACCTCACCTGTACTCCGGGTGCTCGTGGCTCCACTCGGACGGCGTGTTTCCATTGGGTTTTCCGTGTTTGTCCAGGAGACCTTTCTGGATCATCATCTTCTTCTGACTCGCCTGAAACAAGACGCCTGTTTAGTCCCTCAGGTCCCCTCAGGTCCCCTCAGGTCCCCTCAGGTCCCATCAGGTCCCATCAGAGTCGGGTGATAGATGGAGGTCAGCACGGCCAGAGGCTCATGAGTCTATCAGCTCATCATGTGGGACCAGGACCAGGACCGACACACAAACACATGGAGACGCACACAGAAACACACACACACACACACGTGTACCTTTGGTCCCAGGCCCCACTTCCTGGGGTAAGTGTCTCGCTCCATAATCACACGTTTGATTTTGGCCACGACGCCGTGATCACACGAAGAGATGACCGCCGTGGTCATGAGCGCCACCGCTGTAAAACACAACACAACAACTGTCAGAACACAAAACACACACAGGTCATGAGCGCCACTTGGGGCTGGGGACCAAAATTGGGTTTTCAGTAGAAACTGACTGAAACTGTTCAGTCCTGGTACTAAAATCTAAAACAGACATGTCCAAACTATGGCCCGTGGGCCAAATGCAGCCTTCAGACAAACTTTTCTTGGCCCTTACACTTCCAGGTGAATTGGCCCAACAAATGAATTGACACCAAATGACCTTGCATCATTTAAAAACTATTTTTTTACTGCAAGTTTTTTGACAATCTGCCTTGATAAAGCGAATATTTAATATTTAGTGTTTGGTTTTAAGGATCTTAGAATGAACCAGACTTTATTCACACTAAAATGTTAAACCTGCATGTGTCAGTTATTCCCTGTTGGGCCCCTCCCCCGGGCCCCTCACTCAGCCTCTGCTTTGTCTGTTTAGAGATGTGGCCCTTGATGAAAAAAGTTTGGACACCCCTGATCTAAAACCTCCTTTTGGAGCCGACTTTCAGTTCTTCAGTGTTAAACTCCAGCGTCAACGACCCGGGGGAAAAAACACAAACAAACACCAATTTATCAACGGTGCCGGTGCTCACAAGTCACGACACGAGTGAAACAGCTCACGTTTCAGTCCTAAATGTGTCTAAACAAAGCACAGTCACTGCTGAAACAGAAGAAACATCTGCAGCTTCAAACTTCACCTCCTGAAACTTTACAGCGTCAGAGTCAAAGAGACGAGGGGAAAATAAATCCACATCAGTCAAACAGTCTGCGAAAAGTTCTCAAGTCGTTTTTAAAGAAAATGTGCAAGAATTAAATGAAAGAATTAATGAAGTGAAACTGTCTTGACCTGAGCACATTTAAGAATTTACTTTTCTCTGAGGCTCATTCTGCAGAGAACATGGCCCCCCCAGAGTCCCCCCAGAGTCCCCCCAGAGTCCCCAGAGTCCCCCCAGAGTCCCCCCAGGGCCCCCCCAGAGTCCCCCAGGTCCCATCAGAGTCGGGTGATAGATGGAGGTCAGCACGGCCAGAGGCTCATGAGTCTATCAGCTCATCATGTGGGACCAGGACCAGACCAGGACCAGAGACCAAATCCTGAGCACTATGGGACCTGGAGGCTCTTTTGGTTGATATGTGTACTAGTACTACAGTAGTATTATAGCATATGCAGTAGTACCTGTACATATGGCCTCTCCTTTGGTGGTGTGTGGTACTGTAGTACATGCAGTAGTAGTAGTAGTATTTGTAGTACCTGTACATATGGCCTCTCCTTTGGTGGTGTGTGGTACTGTAGTACATGCAGTAGTAGTAGTAGTATTTGTAGTACCTGTACATATGGCCTCTCCTTTGGTGGTGATGATGACGACGTCTTGATTCACTTCGATTCCGTCCTCGTACCTCAGGACTCCAGGAAGCATCACCTTCGCCCCGTAACAGATCGCATTCACCTGGACGCACAAACACACACATGAACACACACACACACACACACACATGAACACACACACACACATGAACACACACACACACACACACACACACACACCTGAACACACAAACACACGTGAACACACACACACATGAACGCACAAACACACACATGAACGCACAAACACACACATGAACGCACAAACTGGACGCACATAACGCACAAACACACACAAACACGCACACACCTGAACGCACACACACACAATCATCACCTTTGCCCCATTAGATTTGTGCGTCCAGGTGAATGCAAACATGAAAACACAGAAGTCTGCTCTGATTGGACAGTGCGTGGGCGGAGTCTGCTTTGATTGGTCGGTTTGAGGTCAGACAGCCAAGAGATGATGACATCACAGAGTTCAGTGAAAATGCGAAACCATCTCCAGCCTCATCACTCCTCTTCCTCCGTGTGTGTGTCTGCGTGCGCGCGTCTGCGTGTGTGTGTCTGTCTCTGTCTCTGTGCGTGTGCGTGTGTGTGTGCGTGTGTGTGTCTGTGTGCGTGTGCGTCTGTGTGTCTGTCTGCGTGTGTGTGTCTGTCTGTGTGCGTGTGCGTCTCTGTGTGTGTGCGTGTCTCTGTGTGCGTGTGTGTCTCTGTGTGTGTGCGTGCGTGTGTGTCTGTGTGCGTGTGCGTCTCTGTGTGTGTGCGTGTCTCTGTGTGTCTCTGTGTGCGTGCTGCGTGTGTGTGTGTCTGCGTGTGTGTCTGTCTCTGTGTGTGTGCGCGTGTGTGTCTGTCTCTGTGTGTGTCTGCGTGTGTGTGTGTCTGCGTGTGTGTCTGTCTCTGTGTGTGTGCGCGTGTGTGTCTGTCTCTGTGTGTGTGTGTGTCTGCGTGTGTGTCTGTCTGTGTGTGTGCGCGTGTGTGTCTGTCTCTGTGTGTGTGTGTGTCTGCGTGTGTGTCTGTCTCTGTGTGTGTGCGCGTGTGTGTCTGTCTCTGTGTGCGTCTGCGTGTGTGTGTGTCTCTGTGTGTGTGCGTCTGCCCGTGTCCTCTCGGGGGGTACTCACGGCGCTGTCCTTCATGACGATGCGTTTGTGTGAGGTCAGGAGTTTTTCGAGCGGGAAAATGACTCGTCTGAGGTACGACTCGTCTTTGTTGTGGTCGAACTGCCACTGAGCGTCCAGCACGTCGTGCATCGTCACCAGGTTATCCTGAAGTACACAAAAGTACTATTACTACAAGTACTACAAGTCCTACAGACATATGCACAAACACACTGTTACTCGTGCGGTGAAACTTTGACTCATTTTTTCTACATTTCGTCTCCAGACTCTCGACGCCGAACACGACCTGAGCCCAAAGCCCAGAGGAAGTTTCGGCGCCATTTCCAAACGTGACCTGACTGCGTTTAAGCGGCGTGTGATGTCAGCAGAGACACGGCAGCGTCCAATGAGAACGCTCCGCAGTGATGTCACCGCAGAGCGTCCAGAGCGCCGCTTCGGTCTCGTGCACTTCCTGTTCCAGAGATTAATTACCGGCGTCCGGACGAGAGCCGGGGCCAGACTCAACACTCTGGGTCAAAGGTCGGTTGGGTCAGAGGTCACAGACTCACCTTCTCCCCCAGGACGCCCGAGCGAACCCTCCGGAGCTCCTGCATCTGCCCCCCCACCCCCAGCAGCAGCCCCACGTGCACACACAACGTCCTGATGTACGTGCCCGCCTCACAGCTCACCCAGAAGATCCCTGCACGAAGAAGAAGAAGAGATGAAGAGTGAGGAAGATGAGGAAGAGGAGAGAGGAGTGAGGAGGAGGAGGTACAGACCGAGGCGTTTCTCCGGGTCGTACTCGAGTAGTTTGCTCTCGTAGATGGTCCTGACTCGGAGCTGACGCTTCACGGCGGCGATCAGCGGGGGGCGCTGGAACAGAGCTCCAGTCAGAGTCTCCAGGGCCTGAGAGAAGAAGAACACGAGGTTTAAACCAATCAGCTGTGAGCTCACAGTCATGTGACCTCAAGTGTGTGTATAGTCTGAATAGTGTGTGTACTGTGGCTGAACGTGTTCAGAGTACTCTGATAGTAGTACGTGTAGTACGTGTAGTACGTGGAGTACGTGGAGTACGTGGTTCAGATCATCAGGTCCAGGACTGAACCCTGTAGAACCAGAACCGGCGCAGACACTGTGGTGCAGAGTACAACACAGTACATGTGTACATGTGTACTCTGTAGCAGTACTATATGCAGTATTTTTGTAGTATTTGTCCCTCTAGTACTTTGGAGCTCGTATTTGTGGGTGATTTTATAATCAGACGTTTAATTTCAATAAAAAGTAATAAAAAAGTAAGTTTATTTTAACATAATTACATAATTCCAGAGCAAAACGAACAGAAGGATTTGGCTTAAACTTTTGTCATTTTTAAATGATTCATGTTTTAAAAGTGTTGAAGTATTTTGTCGCTGGGGCAGTGACTCTTACTCATCTGTTACTGATCTGTTCTCACTTTTGGAAAACTTCGTTTCCACATTTTGTCCTTTTGACTCCGGCTTAAGTTTTTTTTGGTGACAGATTCTGATCCAGGAGGCGGGACTCGACTCAAACGCATTTTCACACAAAACTTGTTTGTTTTATTTGAGTCATGCTCAATTCATTCATTTCATTTTTATGAAAAACCAATGATAAAAAACCCAAAAACATCCAGATAAAAGAAAACATGTCAAGTGTAACGTCACCCAGCCGACTCTGCGACTGAGGAGTTTTCAAATTTAGAATCTATTAAACATGAAGCTTTAACACTTTAGATAAAAGAAAAATCCAAGCAACAGCTTCAAAAGTAAAAACATGTCTGAATCTCAAAGTCCTGAGTGACGCTGGTTTAGAATAAAGTCCAGAGTCACTCGGCTGACGAGCTCAAACTCTCAGCTCCATCAAATCTGACGCAAATACACAATCACATTTACAGCATTTACGGCTCCTCCGCCTCACCGTAGTACAGGCAGCCGTAGTAGTACAGGCAGCCGTAGTAGTACAGGCAGCCGTAGTAGTACAGGCAGCCGTAGTAGTACAGCAGCCGTAGTACAGGCAGCCGTAGTAGTACAGGCAGCCGTAGTAGTACAGGCAGCCGTAGTAGTACAGGCAGCCGTAGTAGTACAGGCAGCCGTAGTAGTACAGGCAGCCGTAGTAGTACAGGCAGCCGTAGTAGTAGTACAGGCAGCCGTAGTAGTACAGGCAGCCGTAGTAGTAGTAGTAGTACAGGCAGCCGTAGTAGTACAGGCAGCCGTAGTAGTACAGGCAGCCGTAGTAGTACAGGCAGCCGTAGTAGTACAGGCAGCCGTAGTAGTAGTAGTACAGGCAGTCGTAGTAGTACAGGCAGTCGTAGTAGTACAGGCAGTCGTAGTAGTACAGGCAGTCGTAGTACAGGCAGTCGTAGTACAGGCAGTAGTAGTACAGGCAGTAGTAGTACAGGCAGTAGTAGTACAGGCAGTAGTAGTACAGGCAGTATTTGTAGTACAGGCAGTATTTGTAGTACCTTGGCGAGCTCGTGCTGGGAGCTGATGGCGTTGTGCAGCCGGACGATGCCCACATACTCTTTACCTGAAACAGAGCAGTGATTGGCTGTTTGTTACTGTGGCCCACAGGGGGCGGAGCTTGGGAGAAGGGCGGGGCCACACAGACGAGTGACACCGGTGAGGGGACGGTGGAGAGGCAGTGTGTGTGCGCCGTGTGTGTGTGCGCCTTGTGTGTGCCTGCGCTCTGTTGGCTCTTGACTTGTCTTGTGTCTCAGTCCACACACACGATGAGGCAGTGTGTGCGTGTGTCGTGTGTGTGTGCGTCTGTGCATGTGTCGTGTGTGCGTCTGTGCATGTGTCGTGTGCAGCGTGCACGTCGTGTGTGTGCAGCGTGCACGTCGTGTGTGTGTGTGCAGCGTGCACGTCGTGTGTGTGTGTGCAGCGTGCACGTCGTGTGTGCGCAGCGTGCACGTCGTGTGTGTGTGCGTCGTGTGTGTGTGTGCAGCGTGCACGTCGTGTGTGTGCAGCGTACACGTCGTGTGTGCGCGTCGTGTGTGTGCAGCGTGCACGTCGTGTGTGTGCAGCGTGCACGTCGTGTGTGTGCGTGCACGTCGTGTGTGTGCAGCGTGCACGTCGTGTGTGTGTGCAGCGTGCACGTCGTGTGTGTGCAGCGTGCACGTCGTGTGTGTGTGCGTCGTGTGCGTCGTGTGTGTGCAGCGTGCACGTCGTGTCGTGTGTGTGCATGTACCTGCGCTCTGTTGGCTCTTGACGAGTCGTGTGGCTCGGTCCACACACACGATGAGGCAGCCCGTGACTTTCGGGTCGAGGGTTCCGCTGTGACCCGTTTTCTCCACGCGCAGAATCCTCCGGATCCAGGCCACCACCTCGTGAGACGACGGGTTCGCCGGTTTGTCCAGGTTTATAAAGCCTGACCTGAGGCACAACACCGGGTCAGAACCAAAGACAAAGACCAGACACCAAGTCGTGGATGTCGTAGTAGTCGTAGTCGTAGTACCTGACGTAGTCGTGGATGTTCCTCTTCAGGGGGTTGCTGCCGTTGGGCAGGGGCGTGTAGTGACTCGTTCTGATGTTCAGTTTGTCGAAATTCTACAAAATAAAATAATTCATTTTAAAATGTGATCAGATCTGGAGTCTCAAGTACTACAGTACTGCAGTACAATATTTACAGTATTTGTACTTTAAGTATGTCTGATCAGTCCTGGCCCCCAGTACTGCAGTAGTATTTATAGTACTATAGTATAATCAGCAGTATTTGTAGCACTATAATAGTATTTGTAGCAGTGTAGTATTTCTAGTACTACAGTAGCTATTGCAGTAGTATTTGTAGTAGTATTTGCAGTACTGCAGTAATCTGTGATCAGCCCCATCTCCTCGTCCCCGCCCCGTCGGCAGCAGCGTTCGCTTTTCCCGCGCGTCGCTCAAACGTCTCACCGGCAGAACGCCGAGAGACGCGAACGCCGCGCGGACAGGCCCCGCCCCCAGAACGGGAGCGACGCCGTGACAACGAGCGCCGACCAATCAGAGCTCAGAGAATGGATAAACAGGTTCATCACCTCACAGACTCCAGCAGGGGGCGCTGGTCTAAATGTACCTCAGAGTTTCACCACAACTTTAAAACCGGTTCAGTTTCAACTGTTCTACAGGCTCAGGTTTCCTCAAACTGTACAACTATAGAATATATACACACTACACTATACACACATACACACACACACACACTATACACACACAAACTGTACAACTATACACACACACACACTATACAACTATAGAATATATATACACTATACACACACATACACACACTATACACACTAGAGCCCGACCGATTTATCGGCCAATATGAGCACCTGGAGACATATCGGCTATCGGCCGATATACTTGCTGATAGGGGCCGATATTTCACGTGGGCATGTTACACCTCGTTATAAAGCTTAGACTCTCTACATTCTGTTCATTTAATCCAATTTACAGTCAGATAAATGTCCTCATATGTGACTCCACATCAGTATTTATCTACGGAGTCATTTGTCTGTGTGTGTCGTACTGTCCCTGAACACACCACAGAGTCACGTCACTTCACTCACGTGTGTTTGTTTACACCTGCAGACACAGATCCAAACACTGAGATTATTTTCTTTTTACGGACAATCGGTTTGAGTCTGGATTAAAAGGACATTTATTAGAGCAGATTTGTGATGTGGGAGGAGCCTGTGTGATGTGGGAGGAGCCTGTGTGAGTCTGAGTGTTGGAAATATGTCGACTTTGAAGCTAGTTTAGGTTTTGTTAGCGGTTAGCTGCTGTAGCTCTGCACATAAACAGGCTGTTTTCTATTGGTCTATTGTAAAGTGACTGTATTGGCCGTATATTTGTTACTGGACCAGTATTGATATGTAAATGAGCTGTGAATAGACGTGTGAATGATCCACATTTATGCATATAATTAACTACCGCGGCGCGCAGCATTTACGGCTAAAGGCTAATAGCGATAGTTTATTTACTAGCAGGAGTTATGGGTCGTGATTGAAGCGGCTCTTAGAGCGAACAACAGGAGCATGTTTCTTATTGGGAGCCGTGTTTTCTCTTTTTCCCACTTTTTTCTCTTCATGCCGCATGTCGACCCGTAGTTTAACAGCAGCAGCAGCTGAAAACGAAACTTTCAGAAATCTGCGTGTGCATAGGATAAAAAAAAAGTGCATATTTGGCTGCAGTTCAGCATAAAATGAATAAACCAGAACTAATCTTGGGCTCGAGTGCAGGAGAGAGATAGAGACCGAGTCCCGACACTCAGTCCTGGTTCAGTCCTGGTTCAGTCCTGCTTGCAACAAAACAATGTCAAGAGTCGCTTGGGAGCCGAAAGAGCCAACTGCTTTAGTGAGCCGAGCCAAAAGAGCCGGTTCTCTAAAAAAAAAAACGAATACCCATCACTAGTGTCTAGAATGTGATGCAAAAATGCCGTTAGGCCAAACTACTGTCTGTAAATATGATGTAAAGAGTCAAAATAACAATAAATGTTGCCTAAATAAACCCAATTTAGAATCCACCAGAGACAAACCTAAGTTTTTTAATCAATTCAAGATTTACAGTCAATTTTTCCATCACTAAATATATCGGTGATTATATCGGCAGCTCCAACTCCCATTATATCGGCTTCATATCAGCCACAACAAAATCCATATCGGTCGGGCTCTAATATACACACATATATACACACTATACACACACACATATACACACACAAACTGTACAACTATAGACCATACACACATACACACACGTCACACACCTGTGTGTGTTCGTACCTTGAGTAGGAGGGGCCATTGTGACGTGTCCAGAGTCGCAGCTTTGGACTCAGGTTTGATCAGGAAGTCTGCGCTCTGCTGGATCTCCTACAAAATAAGACACCACTGCATGACTCCTACAAAATAAGACACCACTGCATGACTCCTACAAAATAAGACACCACTGCATGACTCCTACAAAATAAGACACCACTGCATGACTCCTACAAAATAAGACACCACTACACGACGCTCCTACAAAGTTAGTTTCTTTTCACGTGGGTCACGTGACTCACCCCCACATCGTCCTCGTGCACCTTCTTCGCCTTTTTCTTCTTTTTCACTGAAACTGAAAGAAACATTTTAGACAAACACCAGAGGGAGCTCACGCGCACACAAAATGTCCCGCAGACTTAAAGCCTGGAGACTCGAGTCCCGGTCTGACCCGGAGCAGATTTGAGCTCGTGTCCACAAACACGTGGTGGACGCGCCGCGTGGACAAACTTTCACTTTAACTTTAAGTGTGTAAAGGAATAAACCCGGAGTCGGAGCGCGGGTCGGACCCGGAGTCAGTATGAGCTCCACGTGAGAGACACGTGGTGACGCTGCACACGCGCACAAACGCGTTTTTCTGCGGCAGAAAAAGACTTGAATCCCCGCGGAGCGCGGGTCAGGGCGCGGGTCCGTGGGGAACTCGAGTCATAAACACAAACCAAAACAGCAAAAGAATTTAAGGAGTCACGGACTCGGCGCGTGTCTGTGGCGCAGAGGCGCGTTAAAACTCGAGTCATAAAGAGCGTAACCCCGCAGCGTGTGACCTGGTGCACAGAGCCTCAGGTCACAGAGCCTCAGGTCACAGACTCGAGCCACGCTAAAGCCTAAACATTTTTCCAGAGTTTCCCCGGAGCCGCGAGGAGCCGCGAGGAGCCTCACCTTCCACCGCCGCCATCGTCCTGCAACTGACCACGCGTGCGCCGTGCCGTGCTTAACTTCCGCCCCAGACACGCACTTCCGGTGAGGTCATAGCGCCCCCAGCGGCAAAACAGAGACACTGCACTTTAATGTAAATATAAAAATGTCCACGAGTAGAATTATGTTTAAACTAAAGTTTTAAACACATTAAACTTATTTAAACTTATAAACATGATAAGCACAAGTTTAATAATAGAAATATAAAAATGTACACGTGTAGAATTATGTTTAAACTAAAGTTTTAAACACATTAAACTTATTTACACATAACAACACATAAACACGTGTCACGTGCCTAAACACATACGCATGCGCAGTCTCTTCCGGGGCGGCAGGGGGCGCTGCTCTCACACTGACGCAGCTGTGCACGCGCTCAGCCGCACGTGGGACTCAGACCCGGATCAGAACTGGACCAGGACCAAGACCAGGACCAAGACCGGGACCAAGACCGGGACCAAGACCGGGACCAGGACCAAGACCGGGACCAGGACCCGCCGTAGACCCCGAGCAGAATTGACCCGAGACCCGAGACCACCGGGACATGGAAGGTGAGACAGGAGCAGACAGGAGCAGACAGGGGCAGACAGGAGCAGACAGCAGACAGGGCAGACAGGAGCAGACAGGGCAGACAGGCAGACAGGGCAACAGGAGCAGACAGGGGCAGACAGGAGCAGACAGCAGACAGGGGCAGACAGGGCAGACAGGAGCAGACAGCAGACAGCAGACAGGAGCAGGACAGGGGCAGACAGGGGCAGGACAGGAGCAGACAGGAGCAGACAGGAGCAGACAGGAGCAGACAGGGGCAGACAGGAGCAGACAGCAGACAGGGCAGACAGAGCAGACAGGACAGGGGCAGACAGGAGCAGACAGGGAGCAGACAGGGGCAGACAGGAGCAGACAGGAGCAGACAGGAGCAGACAGGGGCAGACAGGAGCAGACAGGAGCAGACAGGGGCAGACAGGAGCAGACAGGGGCAGACAGGAGCAGACAGGGGCAGACAGGAGCAGACAGGAGCAGACAGGGCAGACAGGAGCAGACAGGAGGCAGCAGACAGGAGCAGACAGGAGCAGACAGGAGCAGACAGGTGCAGACAGGTGCAGTGTTCTGCTTCCTCGAAATGAGCCGCGTTGTGTTTTTGTTTCCTGTTTGTACAGATCCAATAAACCCTGACCCCTGACCTCGTGCGTGGGTCATTAATGTGTGCATCGGTCTTTAGTGTGCGTGGGTCATTAATGTGTGCATCGGTCATTAGTGTGCGTGGGTCATTAATGTGTGCATCGGTCTTTAGTGTGCGTGGGTCATTAATGTGTGCATCGGTCATTAGTGTGCGTGGGTCATTAATGTGTGCATCGGTCTTTAGTGTGCGTGGGTCATTAATGTGTGCATCGGTCATTAGTGTGCGTGGGTCATTAATGTGTGCATCGGTCATTAGTGTGCGTGGGTCATTAATGTGTGCATCGGTCATTAGTGTGCGTGGGTCATTAGTGTGTGTGCGTGGGTCACTAGTGTGCGTGGGTCATTAGTGTGCGTGGGTCATTAGTGTGTGTGCGTGGGTCACTAGTGTGCGTGGGTCATTAGTGTGCGTGGGTCATTAGTGAGTGCGTGGGTCATTAGTGTGCGTGGGTCATTAGTGTGAGTGTGCGTGGGTCATTAGTGTGCGTGGGTCATTAGTGTGCGTGGGTCATTAGTGTGCGTGGGTCATTAGTGTGTGTGCGTGGGTCACTAGTGTGCGTGGGTCATTAGTGTGCGTGGGTCATTAGTGTGTGTGGGTCACTAGTGTGCGTGGGTCATTAGTGTGTGTGTGTGGGTCATTAGTGTGCGTGGGTCACTAGTGTGCATGGGTCACGTGTGTGCGTGGGTCATTAGTGTGCGTGGGTCACCAGTGTGTGTGGGTCACTAGTGTGCGTGGGTCACGTGTGTGCGTGGGTCATTAGTGTGCGTGGGTCACTAGTGTGTGTGCGTGGGTCACTAGTGTGTGTGGGTCATTAGTGTGCGTGGGTCATTAGTGTGTGTGCGTGGGTCACTAGTGTGTGTGCGTGGGTCATTAGTGTGCATGGGTCATTAGTGTGTGTGGGTCACTAGAGGGCGACTCGTTTGTTTCACTGCGACTCTTCAGTTTGATTTATTCAACAAAACAAAATAAAACACAAAGTCACAAAAAATCAAATCAAAAATCTAAACTCTTCAAACTTTAGACGTTTTTTAAAACCGACTGGAACAGTTTAATATGTT
>NW_026570971.1:295000-312500 GCF_026225935.1 Boleophthalmus pectinirostris | reverse complement strand
ACACACTGACACACACTGACCAACACAGACTGACCAACCACACAGACTGACCAACACAGACTGACCTACACAGACTGACCAACACAGACTGCCAACACACTGACCACACAGACTGACCAACACACACTGACCAACACAGACTGACCAACACACACTGACCAACACACACTGAACACACTGACACTGACCAACACAGACTGACCAACACAGACTGACCTACACAGACTGACCAACACACACTGACCAACACAGACTGACACAGACTGACAACACAGACTGACCAACACACACTGACCAACACACACTGACCAACACACACTGACCAACACAGACTGACACAGACTGACCTACACAGACTGACCAACACACACTGACCAACACAGACTGACCAACACAGACTGACCAACACAGACTGACCAACACAGAGGACGAAATAATGACCCGACCTGAGAGAAAAACTCTTCCCTCGGACGCAGCAGGAGCCAGACTTTGATTTAATGAACAAAACTTTAACACTTTTACTTTAGTCTTTACGCACCGAGCGCCAGAGTGACCCGAGTCTGTGACCCGAGTCTGTGACCCGAGTCTGTGACCCGAGTCTGTGACCCGAGTCTGTGGACAACACGAAGTCTACTGCCCGAACCTGACCCCAACCAAAATCTTCCCTACATTTTTGTGTAATGTGGAACTGAGCACATCTCACAGACCCGCGCTCACAGACCCGCGCTCACAGACCCACACTCACAGACTCACAGACCCACACTCACAGACCCCACCACCCCACACAGACACAGACCCACACTCACAGACCCACACTCACAGACACACCACACTCACAGACCCACACTCACAGACCCACACTCACAGACACAGACACACACTCACAGACCCACACTCACAGACACAGACACACAGACCCACACTCACAGACCCAGACTCACAGACCCGCACTCACAGACCCGCGCTCACAGACCCGCGCTCACAGACCCACACTCACAGACACAGACACACAGACCCACACTCACAGACCCACACTCACAGACACAGACACACAGACCCACACTCACAGACCCACACTCACAGACCCAGACACACACAGACCCACACTCACAGACCCACACTCACAGACACACAGACACACAGACCCACACTCACAGACCCACACTCACAGACCCAGACACACAGACCCACACTCACAGACCGACACACACTCACAGACCCAGACCCACAGACCCGCACTCACAGACCCGCACTCACACTCACACAGACCCACACTCCACAGACACTCACAGACCCACCTCACAGACCACACTCACAGACACAGACACACAGACCCGCGCTCACAGACCCACACTCACAGACCCACACTCACAGACCCACACTCACAGACCCGCACTCACAGACCCGCACTCACAGACCCGCACTCACAGACCCGCACTCACAGACCCGCACTCACAGACCCACACTCACAGACCCCACACTCACAGACTCACAGACCCACACTCACAGACACACAGACCCACACTCACAGACTCACAGACCCACACAGACCCACACTCACAGACACAGACCCACACTCACACACTCACAGACCCACACTCACACTCACAGACACCCACAGACCCACACTCACAGACCCAGACTCACACTCACAGACCCACACTCACACTCACAGACCCACACTCACACTCACAGACCCACACTCACACTCACAGACACAGACACACACAGACCCACACTCACAGACCCACACTCACAGACCACACTCACAGACCCACACTCACACTCACAGACCCACACTCACACACCACACCACACTCACAGACACACACTCACAGACCACACTCACAGACACAGACACACAGACCCACACTCACAGACCCACACTCACAGACACAGCACACAGACCCACACTCACAGACCCCACACTCACAGACCCACACTCACACTCACACAGACCCACACTCACAGACCCACACTCACAGACCCACACTCACAGACCCACACTCACAGCTCACACTCACAGACCCGCTCACAGACCACACTCACCACCCACACTCACACTCACAGACCCACACTCACAGACCACACTCACAGACCCACACTCACAGACCCACACTCACAGACCCACACTCACACCCGCGCTCACACTCACAGACCCGCGCTCACACTCACAGACCCACACTCACAGACCCACACTCACAGACCCACACTCACAGACCCACACTCACAGACCCACACTCACAGACCCGCGCTCACACTCACAGACCCGCGCTCACAGACCCGCGCTCACAGACCCGCGCTCACAGACCCGCGCTCACAGACCCGCGCTCACAGACCCACACTCACAGACCCGCGCTCACACTCACAGACCCGCGCTCACAGACCCGCGCTCACAGACCCGCGCTCACAGACCCGCACTCACAGATTCAGCAGTTTGGATGTTTGGTGTGGACTTTTATTGGCAGAATAACATCTGTATCTGATGTGTTTCATGTTAAATCTGTGTCCTCGTGTCCTTCCCTCGCTCCTTTCGCTCTCCAGGGGAGGGCATCTGAATCTCTCGCACGCGCACATAATTTGCGCGTGCACGTATCTACGTGTATGTGCATAAATACAGGACCAGTCCACACACACTTCATAGACACACTTAAAAATATAGAGATAAAACTCTTGAAACAGTGAAAAAACACACGTGTTTTACTGCAAAGATGTGCTGCCTAAATATTATGAAATATGATTAAATGAAAAGATGAGTCATTGTTGTCACTTTTAGTTTTGTATTTATTTATTAAACGAGGTTTAATAAAGTCTTTAATAAAGTGTTTGTCGTGATCACGTGGTGCTGCGTGGAGCCTCCTCCCTCTGTCCCGCGGGTCTCAAACCCACTGATTATCGACTCATGTTTAGGGAAATCTCCTTCACCAGTCACTTTACCTGCTCCTTTTATGGTGAGGTGGAGGTGTGAGGGGGCGTGGTCTGTCCTTTTATGGTGAGGTGGAGGTGTGAGAGGGCGTGGTCTGTCCTTTTATGGTGAGGTGGAGGTGTGAGGGGGCGTGGTCTGTCCTTTTATGGTGAGGTGGAGGTGTGAGGGGGTTGCAGGTTTGGTTCGTGCGGTGGGTTTTCTAAATGTGGAGTTTGTGTGGCGCACGTCTGTCGTAGCTACAGACGAACGCACTAACTTACCACAACTCCTGCGCAGTTTTTATAAATGAGGCCCCAGGTCTGGACCAGGTCTAAACCAGGACTGAACCAGGACTAAAGCCGGTCTGTGTTTGCCTCTGGTCCAGGACTCGGTGTGGCTCGGACTCGGTGGTCGGTGGAGACTCGGTGTTGTTCCGTTCTGTTCCTGTTGGAGGCGCTGAGGAGCTGCAGGTCGAGTGCAGCAAACTCCAGGACGTCGTGAACAAGATGGTGAGTCTGAAACGAGACGCTCCAGGACCTGCTTGTTTGTTTGTTTTTTGTTTGTTTGTTTTTTGTTTGTTTTTTTGTTTGTTTGTTTGTTTGTTGTTTGTTTGTTTTTTGTTTGTTTTTTTTGTTTGTTTGTTTTTGTTTTTTGTTTGTTTGTTTTTTGTTTGTTTGTTTGTTTGTTTGTTTTTTGTTTGTTTGTTTGTTTGTTTGTTTGTTTGTTTTTGTTTGTTTTTTGTTTGTTTTTTGTTTGTTTGTTTGTGCTGCAGGTGTCGGTTTCATTGAAATGTGGAGGAGCAAGAACTTTAAAAACAAACTGGTTTAGTCCTGGTTTAGTTCTGGTTTAGTCCTGGTTTAGTCCTGGTTTAGTCCTGGTTTAGTCCTGGTTTAGTTCTGGTTTAGTCCTGGTCTAACCGTGGTCTTGTGTCCTGCTTTAGTCCAGTTTGGTTCTGAAGTTGGACCGGTTGTTGGACTCTCACTCTGGACTCTTGGATCTGGACCAGTTCAGGACCCAAGGCCAGACCCTGCCCCTGTTCCAGACCTGGACCACAGCAGACTTTGGTGAGTCCAGCTTTAGTCCTGGTTTAGTTCTGGTTCAGTCCTGGTTTAGTCCTGGTTCAGTCCTGGTTTAGTCTTGGTTTAGTCCTGGTTCAGTCCTGGTTTAGTCCTGGTTTAGTCCTGGTTTAGTCCTGGTTTTCCTGGTTTAGTCCTGGTTTAGTCCTGGTTTACCTGGTTAGTCCTGGTTTAGTCCTGGTTTAGTCCTGGTTTAGTCCTGGTCCTGGTTTAGTCCTGGTTTAGTCCTGGTTTAGACCTGGTTTAGTCCTGGTTTAGTCCTGGACCTGGTTTAGTCCTGGTTTAGTCCTGGTTTAGTCCTGGTTCAGTCCTGGTTCAGTCCTGGTTTTAGTTCCTGGTTTAGTTTAGTCCTGGTTTAGTCCTGGTTTAGACCTGGTTTAGTCCTGGTTTAGTCCTGGTTTTCTGGTTTAGTCTGGTTTAGTCCTGGTTTAGTCCTGGTTTAGACCTGGTTTAGACCTGGTTTAGTCCTGGTTTAGTCCTGGTTTCAGTCCTGGTTCAGTCCTGGTTAGTCCTGGTTTAGTTCTGGTTTAGTCCTGGTTTAGTCCTGGTTTAGTCCTGGTTTAGACCTGGTTTAGACCTGATTTAGTGGTTTAGACCTGGTTTAGTCCTGGTTTTACCTGGTTTAGTCCTGGTTTAGTCCTGGTTTAGTTTAGTCCTGGTTTAGTCCTGGTTTAGTCCTGGTTTAGTCCTGGTTTAGTCCTGGTTTAGTTTAGTTCTGGTTTAGTCCTGGTTCAGTCCTGGTTTCAGTCCTGGTTTAGTCCTGGTTTAGTCCTGGTTCAGTCCCGGTTTAGTCCCGGTTTAGTCCCGGTTCAGTCCCGGTTTAGTCCCGGTTCAGTCCCGGTTTAGTCCCGGTTCAGTCCCGGTTTAGTCCCGGTTCAGTCCTGGTTCAGTCCCGGTTTAGTTCTGGTTCAGTCCTGGTTTAGTCCTGGTTTAGTCCTGGTTCAGTCCTGGTTTAGTCCTGGTTTAGTCCTGGTTAATTCCTGGTTCAGTCCTGGTTCAGTCCTGGTTTAGTTCTGGTTCAGTCCTGGTTTAGTCCTGGTTTAGTTCTGGTTCAGTCCTGGTTTAGTCCTGGTTTAGTTCTGGTTTCAGTCCTGGTTTAGTCCTGGTTTAGTTCTGGTTCAGTCCTGGTTTAGTCCTGGTTTAGTTCTGGTTCAGTTCTGGTTCAGTCCTGGTTCAGTCCTGGTTTAGTCCTGGTTCAGTCCTGGTTTAGTCCTGGTTTAGTCCTGGTTTAGACCTGGTTTAGACCTGGTTTAGACCTGTTTTAGTCCTGGTTTAGTCCTGGTTTAGTCCTGGTTTAGTCCTGGTTTAGACCTGGTTTACCTGGTTTTCCTGGTTTAGTCCTTGGTTTAGACCTGGTTTAGACCTGGTTTAGTCCTGGTTTTAGAGTCCTGGTTTAGACCTGGTTTAGTCCTGGTTTAGTCCTGGTTTAGACCTGGTTTAGACCTGGTTTCCTGGTTTAGTCCTGGTTTTAGTCCTGGTTTAGACCTGGTTTAGTCCTGGTTTAGTCCTGGTTTAGTCCTGGTTTAGTCCTGGTTTAGTCCTGGTTTAGTCCTGGTTTAGTCCTGGTTTAGTCCTGGTTTAGTCCTGGTTTAGTCCTGGTTTAGTCCTGGTTTAGTCCTGGTTTAGACCTGGTTTAGTCCTGGTTTAGTCCTGGTTTAGTCCTGGTTTAGTTCTGGTTCTTGAAGCTCAGACTTTGTGCGTTTGTTTCTTTAAAGTTTCTTGTTGTATATTTTATTTAATTTGATTTTTTTGGGGCAGAGTTTTGGGCGAGTTCGGTCCGGTCCTGGTTCAGGTCTGAGTTGGACCTGAAGACCCTGATCCTCCAGGACTTGGCCCACTGCGAGAGTCCGGACATGATCCTGGTCTACCTGAGTCTGTGGCTCCACCAGCCCCACATCCCGGTCCAGACCAGACTCGGACTCGAGGCACTTCTACTGGAGACCGGCCACCGGGACCTCAGAGACCGAGACCTCAGAGACCGAGACCGGGACCTCAGAGACCGAGACCTCAGAGACCGAGACCGGGACCTCAGAGACCGAGACCTCAGAGACCGAGACCGGGACCTCAGAGACCGAGACCTCAGAGACCGAGACCGGGACCTCAGAGACCGAGACCTCAGAGACCGAGACCGGGACCTCAGAGACCGAGACCGGGACCTCAGAGACCGAGACCTCTGAGACTGAGACCGGGACCTCAGAGACCGAGACCGGGACCTCAGAGACCGAGACCGGGACCTCAGAGACCGAGACCTCTGAGACTGAGACCGGGACCTCAGAGACCGAGACCTCTGAGACTGAGACCGGGACCTCAGAGACCGAGACCGGGACCTCTGAGACTGAGACCGAGACCGAGACCTCTGAGACCGAGACTGGGACCTCAGAGACCGAGACCGGGACCTCTGAGACTGAGACCGAGACCTCTGAGACCGAGACTGGGACCTCAGAGACCGAGACCGGGACCTCAGAGACCGAGACCGGGACCTCTGAGACCGAGACCGGGACCTCAGAGACCGAGACCGGGACCTCTGAGACTGAGACCGAGACCGAGACCTCTGAGACCGAGACTGGGACCTCAGAGACCGAGACCGGGACCACTGAGACCGAGACCGAGACCTCTGAGACCGAGACTGGGACCTCTGAGACTGAGACCGAGACCGAGACCTCTGAGACCGAGACCGGGACCTCAGAGACCGAGACCGGGACCTCAGAGACCGAGACCGGGACCTCAGAGACCGAGACCGGGACCTCAGAGACCGAGACCGGACCTCAGAGACCGAGACCGGGACCTCAGAGACCGAGACCTCAGAGACCAAGACCGGGACCTCCGAGACCGAGACTGGGACCTCAGAGACCGAGACTGGGACCTCAGAGACCGAGACTGGGACCTCAGAGACCGAGACTGGGACCTCTGAGACCGAGACCTCAGAGACCGGGACCTCAGAGACCGGGACCGGGACCTCAGAGACCGAGACCTCAGAGACCGAGACCGGGACCTCAGAGACCGAGACCGGGACCTCAGAGACCGAGACCGGGACCTCAGAGACCGAGACTGGGACCTCAGAGACCGAGACCGAGACCTCTGAGACCGAGACCGGGACCTCTGAGACTGGCTCCAAACCGGGTCTAACACGGGTCCAGACCTCGTGACAGGGTCTGGACCTGACCTAGTTTAGTCCTGGTTCATCCTGGTCCTGTTTATATTTGTGTTTGTGAACCTGATCCGGTCCAAGTCCTGGTCTGGTCCCGGTTTAGTCTGAGCTGGTGACAGTTACATAAGACGACTCTGCCGCTATGTTCAGTATGTGACACCGGACCCCCCCCCCCCCACCACACACACACACACACACACACACACACACACACACACACACACACCCACACACACACACACACACACACACACACACACACACACACACACACACACACACACACGGTGGGGGGGGCAGGGGGAGGGTCTCGGTCTCAGGTTTATAAAAGACCTCAGAGTCCAGAGACCGGAGTTTGGCCGAAAGAGCTTCTGACCAGACCAGAACCGGACCAGCATCAAACCACCATCAGGACCAAGAACTGGACCAAGAACCAGGACCAAGAACTGGACCAGATTTCCTCCAGGACCTGAAGAAACTCATCTGTGGACCTGAGGACTGAACCAGGTCTAAATCAGGTCTAAACCAGGTCTAAACCAGGTCTAAACCAGGATCTCGTCTGGACTTTGATCTTGTTTTTTTGTTGTTGATTTTTGAGGCTCGTCGATAATTGTCAATTTTTCAGAATTGATTTGCATTTTGAGCCAAACGACGAAGAGCTGCACCTGTCACACCTGCCCCTGTCACCTGTCACCTCTGTCACCTGTCACCTGCCCCTCTGTCCCTGTTGTCCGTCTCCTGATTGGCTCCTGAGATGCTGCTGTCCCCGCCCCCTCCCTCGGCCCTGTCGCCGCCCCCTCTGGCCCCGCCCCCTGCGGTCCTGCGGGAGGCGGAGCGCGGCGTGTTCGCGTTCTACGTGCTGGTGCGGGACGGCGCCCCCGTGTGGCGTCTGGAAGAGGCGCGGCGTCTGGAGGTGCGGGTGTGGGACGGGGGGCGGGGCCAGCTGGCGCCGCTGTCCCCGGGGCAGGCGCTCGTGTACGCGCTCGTGCACGACCGCTCGGACTACGCCGCCGCCCTCCTGCGGCGCCACGGCCTCGCCGCGCTCACGCCCGAACCCTGCGCCTTCTGCACGCGCTCAGTAGGACCCGTGCACCTGCGGCTCGCCGTCCGCTACGACCGACAGGAGGCGCTGCGCCTCATCCTGGACACGCTCACGGTGAGTCTGGTCCGGTCCCGGTCTAGTCCTGGTCTAAACCTGGTCTAGTCCTGGTCTAAACCTGGTCTAGTCCTGGTCTAAACCTGGTCTGGTCCCGGTCTAACCCGGTCTGTCCATGGTCTTAGTCCCGGTCTGTCTGAGGTCTTAGTCCCGGTCTTGGTCCCGGTCTAACCCGGTCTGTCTCTGGTCCGGTCCAGGCGAGTCTGTCTCCGGGGGACGTGTCTTCGTACCTGGACTCTCGGGCGTTCTGTTCTCACCTGGACGGCGGCGACGCGGCGGTGGCGGTCGCCGTGGCGATGGGGCGCTCGCGGTGCCTGCTGATGCTGTTGGCGTCCGGCGCCGCGGCGACGGGGCTGGAGGCGGGGCTTCGGCGGCTGGAGGCGGGGCCGGAGGCGGGCCGGGGGGCGGAGCGAGAGGCCCTCAGGTGCGTGTATTTCCTGCTGCTGTTCGGACACGCCCCCTCGCCGCGCCCCCTGGAGGCGGGGCTCAGGGGCGTTCTGGGAGAGCCGCTCTTCCATTGGCTGTCGGGTCGGGCCCCACCCACTCTCCTCCTGCACGCGCTCAGAAGCATCGCCCGGACGGCGCCGGAATCCATCACCAAACTGCCCCCGGGACTTTTGTAGTACAAAGACTCCTGTAAGAACTACAACTACTGCTACTGCTACTACTACTACTACTACTACTACTACTACTACTACTACTACTACTGCTACTACTACTACTACTACTACTACTACTACTACTACTACTACTACTACTACTACTACTACTACTACTACTGCTGCTACTACTACTACTACTACTACTACTACTACTACTACTACTACTACTACTACTACTACTACTACTGACTACTACTACTACTGCTACTACTACTACTTCTACTGCTACTACTACTACTACTACTACTGCTACTGCTACTTCTACTGCTACTGCTACTACTACTACTACTGCTACTACTACTACTACTACTACTACTACTACTACTACTACTACTGCTACTACTACTACTACTACTACTGCTACTACTACTACTGCTACTGCTACTACTTCTGCTACTGCTACTACTACTACTGCTACTACTACTACTACTACTACTACTACTACTACTACTTCTGCTACTGCTACTGCTACTACTACTACTACTACTACTGCTACTGCTACTACTTCTGCTACTGCTACTACTACTACTGCTACTACTACTACTACTACTACTACTACTACTACTACTACTGCTACTGCTACTGCTACTACTACTACTACTACTACTGCTACTACTACTACTACTGCTACTACTACTTCTACTCGTGCAGTAGTAAACTGTCCCTGGATTCCTTCGAGTACAATAAGTTCTTCAGTAAAACTTCCACCTGCCGACACCACAGACTTTTATGTAAATAAAGTGTAAATACTGACTCCTCCCCCTCCGCCCCTGACTCCTCCCCCTCTGCTCCTGACTCCTCCCCCTCTGCCCCTGACTCCTCCGCCCCTGACCCCTCCTCCCCTGACTCCTCCCCCTCCGCCCCTGACTCCTCCCCCTGTTGATTTGTAAATATTTGTAAATAAACAAAGTCGTGATTCAGTCTCATGTTTTATTTCTGGAGCCACAGAATCTGAGCCGTTTTTTTTCTCCCGTTTTAAAATAAGAAAAAATCATCTGAAACATGACACGAGTTACAGTTAAAATGACTTGAGTTACAGTTAAAATGACTTGAGTTAGGGTTGGTACAAGTTTTCATCCAGGAGGAGGAAATCTCACGACTTTCAACAGGCCCAAAGTTCGGCCTCTGTCGCTGTAAATAAAGACGTTTTAGTCACATTTGTGATAAACTCTAAAAACTCCAGATCAGAGTCTGACCTTTGACCTCTGCTCCAGACGACAGCCGTACAGGTCAGAGGTCAGAGGTCAGTAGAGCATCACTGACCACGTTTACATGAGAGATTTAATTCTGAATCAAAATCATTTAATTGTGAATAAAATTTAATTTGTCTTTCAAACGTCCGAACACTTAATTCCAACTAAAAAAGTTGATTGTGAATTAAACTTCATAGTGAAGTAACTGGTTTCTTCTCATTTTAAAGCTGCATGAATTTCTTCGTGAGTTTCTTCAGAATAATCCCGGTGGTTCGGCTCGTGCTTCTGATCCAGACTCAATCCAGAGAGAATTCTCCGGAACCACGTCGGGTCCAAATGTTCTGGACGGTGTTTGTGTCGGTGGAGGAACCACAAACCAGACGACAGAAAAGACACGAGCAGTTCAAGTGTTTGTGTTTAAATCTGTTGGTGTTTCTGTCCAATCAGAACCTCCCCCAGACGCTCACACACAGGAAATCAAAAACATCTCACCAGTTTAACACCAAACAACAAGAAACATCATTATTATTATTATTATTATTATTATTTATTTACATGGAAACAAGATGAGATTTGAATTCAGAATTTGAAAAACCTCATGTAAACGTGTAAATCTGACCAACAACAAAGACCCCGCCCCCTTTTCTGTGGCCGCAGACGCCTCCAACCAGAGACGAGACCAGGGCCAAATGAAGCTCATGGGGGGCAGCAGGAACAGAAGTCGGGGCAGATGAAGCTTTTGTTCCACAGTTTCTTAATTTAATTTCCTCTGGACAAACTTTTACAGTTTTGATTCTTTTTACAAACTTGAACCGTTTCACATTTGACAAAAATGGCAACAAAACATGAAAAAACAAAACAAAACATGAAATAAAATGTAAACTAAAGACAGAGTGACCCCTGCAGGTCCAACAGTGAAGTGCAGTTTGACTAAAGTGCTTCCACAAACCACAAACCCACAAAAGTTCAGATTTCACTTTGACGTCAGAGTTTATCCCTTTTTCTCCCAAACACTTTTCACATTTAAATCACAGACTCCATTTCCCATCAGCCCCCTCTCCACCTCCACACTTCTATCACTAAAGACGTGTCTTCATAAACTACACAGGAACTCCATTTCCCATGAGGCTTTGCTCCTGAGTTCCATTTTAGATTCAGTAACGTTTGGTTTAGTTCAGTGTTTAATCGTGTCAAGTTCCCTTTAAAACAAACTACATTTCCCATGAGGCCTTGCTCCCGGCGCTCAGAGGTTAGACGAGCTCCTATTGGCCGTTTTAAACGTTAGACTTTAATGTTAAAGTTACATTTGTGAGAAATATTTAAATTAGAGAAAACTCTGCTCCTATTGGTCCACGTGAGTCGCCGCTCTCTTCTCATTGGCTGCGTGTGCGTCAGATGAGCTCCCATTCGTCGTCGCCGTCCTCCGCGCTCAGTGATGTCACCGAGGGGGCGTGGCCTCTGTTGGCGGAGGAGGTGGGGCCAGGGCAATGTGGGAGGAGCTTCGTTAAACGGCGAGACAAAAGTCCATTTGGTGTCACGGCCCAGAGCTCGTCTCCCGGGGTCACTGCGGAAAAACCAACGCCACATCGTTACGCCGGAGCCGACAGGACCGACAGGAGCCGACAGGACCCGACAGGACCCGACAGGAGCCGACTGGACCCGACAGGACCCGACAGGAGCAGGCAGGAGCCGACAGGACCCGACAGGAGCACTCACCCGTCGGGCAGGAGCACTCACCCGTCAGACAGGAGCACTCACCCGTCAGGCAGGAGCACTCACCCGTCAGACAGGAGCACTCACCCGTCAGGCAGGAGCACTCACCCGTCAGGCAGGAGCACTCACCCGTCAGACAGGAGCACTCACCCGTCAGACAGGAGCACTCACCCGTCAGGCAGGAGCACTCACCCGTCAGACAGGAGCACTCACCCGTCAGACAGGAGCACTCACCCGTCAGACAGGAGCACTCACCCGTCAGGCAGGAGCACTCACCCGTCAGGCAGGAGCACTCACCCGTCAGACAGGAGCACTCACCCGTCAGGCAGGAGCACTCACCCGTCAGACAGGAGCACTCACCCGTCAGACAGGAGCACTCACCTGTCAGGCAGGAGCAGGTCCCGGGGCTGCGTCTCCAATAATCTCCTGCACAGTTTTTCTGTGAGACGCCGACTCTCCGAGAAACTTCTCCATTTACACCACGAACCCAAACCGAGTCCAGACCCAACAGGACCTGAGCCACCAGAAGACCTACAACCAGACCCCAACCAGACCACAGACCAGGGTTAGACCAGGTGTTTGACTCGTGTTTGTGTTTGTTATATATATATATATATATATATATATATATATACACACACATATATATATATATATATATTTATATATTTTGTATATTTATATATTTGTATATTTATATATTTGTATATTTGTATATTTATATATTGTATATTATATATTTGTATATGATATATATATTGTATATTTTTATATATTTGTATATTATATATTTATATATTTATATATTTGTATATTTGTATATTTATATATTTGTATATTTGTATATTTATATATTTATATATTTGTATATTTGTATATTTATATATTTGTATATTTGTATATTTATATATTTGTATATATACGTGTATACACACATGTATATATTCATATATAAATAAGTATTTGAACACGTGTCCATTGATTTCTGATCGTCAGACGTGTTTGTCGCCTTTAAAAAGTCCAACCTCCTCCTATGATCCTGCACCAGATGTTCCTGTTTGAAGTCGTTCGCTGCATAAACACACATGTCCACCTCACACACTCCAACTACCAACACGACCAAGACCAAGGAGATCCAGGAGATCCAGGAGATCCAGGAGCTCCAGGAGATCCAGATCCAGGAGATCCAGGAGATCCAGGAGATCCAGGAGCTCCAGGAGATCCAGGAGATCCAGGAGCTCCAGGAGATCCAGGAGCTCCAGGAGATCCAGGAGACCCAGGAGATCCAGGAGCTCCAGGAGATCCAGGAGATCCAGGAGCTCCAGGAGATCCAGGAGATCCAGGAGATCCAGGAGCTCCAGGAGCTCCAGGAGATCCAGGAGATGTCCACAGACACCAGAGACAAAAGCGTCCGCGTCCAGGAGGCTGGCTGCTACAGGGAAACTGCCGAGCAGCTTGGTGAGAAAAGATCCACTGTTGGAGCATCATTAGAAAATGGAAGAAGCTAAACATGATGGTCAGTCGCCCTCGGACCGAGGCTCCACACAAGATCTCACCTCGTGGAGTCTCAGTGATCCTCAGATCATTGAGACTTAGGATGAAGGTGAAGAATCAGCCCAGAACGACACGGGAGGAGCTGCTCCATGACCTGAAAAGAGCTGGGACCAGCGTCTCCAAGGTGTTGGTCACACACAAAGACATAATCATGGTTTAAAATCATGTACGACACAGAAGGTTCTTCTGCTTAAACCAGCTCATGTCAAGGCCCGTCTGAAGTTCACCAACGACCGGCTGGATGATCTAGAGTCATGGAGAAAGTCATGTGGTCAGATGAGACCAACATAGAACTTTTTGGTCATAATTCCATTAACCGTGTTTGGAGGAAGAAGAACGATGAGGACCATCCCAAGAACATCTCCGGACTGTGAAGGACGGGGGGGGGGGGGGGGGTTCTGCACATGGGACGGGGCCACTGCTCTGGATTAAGGAGACGACGACCGGGGCCATGTGTTGTGAGATTTTGGGGAACAACCTCCTTCCCTCAGTTAGAGCGTTGAAGATGTGTCGAGGCTGAGTCCAACATGACAATGACCCGAAGCACACGGCCAGGAGAACCAAGGAGAACCAAAAAGAACCAAGGAGAACCAAAAAGAACCAAGGAGAACCAAAAAGAACCAAGAAGAACCAAAAGGAATCAAGAAGAACCAAGGAGAACCAAAAAGAACCAAGGAGAACCAAAAAGAACCAAAAAGAATCAAAAAGAACCAAGCAGAACCAAAAAGAACCAAGGAGATCCAAAAAGAACCAAGGAGAACCAAAAAGAACCAAGAAGAACCAAAAGGAATCAAGAAGAACCAAGGAGAACCAAAAAGAACCAAGGAGAACCAAAAAGAACCAAGAAGAACCAAAAGGAATCAAGAAGAACCAAAAAGAACCAAGGAGAACCAAAAAGAACCAAAAAGAATCAAAAAGAACCAAGCAGAACCAAAAAGAACCAAGGAGATCCAAAAAGAACCAAGGAGAACCAAAAGGAATCAAGAAGAACCAAGGAGAACCAAAAAGAACCAAGGAGAACCAAAAAGAACCAAAAAGAATCAAAAAGAACCAAGCAGAACCAAAAAGAACCAAGGAGATCCAAAAAGAACCAAGGAGAACCAAAAAGAACCAAGGAGAACCAAAAAGAACCAAGGAGAACCAAAAAGAACCAAGGAGATTCAAAAAGAACCAAGGAGAACCAAAAAGAACCAAGGAGATCCAAAAAGAACCAAGGAGAACCAAAAAGAACCAAGGAGATCCAAAAAGAACCAAGGAGAACCAAAAAGAACCAAGGAGAACCAAAAAGAACCAAAAAGAATCAAGAAGAACCAAGGAGAACCAAAAAGAACCAAAAAGAATCAAGAAGAACCAAGGAGAACCAAAAAGAACCAAGGAGTGGCTCTGGAAGAGGCACGTCAATGTTCTGGCCCAGTCAGTCTCCAGACCTAAACCCAAGAGAAAATCTTTGGAGGAAGCTCAAACTCCGAGCTTCTCAGCGACAGCCCAGAGCTGTGACTGATGTAGAGCAGATCTGTGGAGGAGCGAGCCAGACTCCTCCTGCAGTGTGTGAAAACCTGCTGAAAAACCACAGGAAACGTTTGACTTCTGTAACTGCAGACAAAGTCTCCTGTACCAAAGATGAACTCTGATGTTCTCAGGAGTTTAAATCTTTATTTGCAGCAGAAACAAACAAATAAATAATTACAAAATCAGACGTTGTGATTTGAGGATTTTTGTTTTCAGATTCTGTCACAGTCGACATGAACCAAGAGGAACATCTCCCAGTCTCCACGACTGGAGGAGGGAGAAGATGGAAAATAACAGAGTTTAAATACTTCATTTCCTCACTGTATAAAGTCCAGTTATACCTGTGTGTGTATTTGTATATATGTGTATATATATTTGTATATTTGTGTATATATTTTGAGTATACACACAGTAGAGTTGTACCTGTGTGTGTGTATATATATATATATTGTATATATATTTGTGTATATATTTTGTGTATATACACAGTAGAGTTGTACCTGTGTGTGTGTATATATATATATATATGTATTGTATATATATTTGTGTATATATTTTGTGTATACACACAGTAGAGTTGTACCTGTGTGTGTATTGTGTGTGTATATATATATATATATATATATATAGTGTATATATATTTGTGTATATATTTTGTGTATATACACAGTAGAGTTGTACCTGTGTGTGTATTTGTGTGTGTATATATATATATAGTGTATATATATTTGTGTATATATTTTGTGTATACACACAGTAGAGTTGTACCTGTGTGTGTATTTGTGTGTGTATATATATATATATATAGTGTATATATATTTGTGTATATATAGTGTATATATATTTGTGTATATATAGTGTATATATATTTGTGTATATATAGTGTATATATATTTGTGTGTATATTTTGTGTATACACACAGTAGAGTTGTACCTGTGTGTGTATTTGTGTGTGTGTATATATATATAGTGTATATATATTTGTGTATATATAGTGTATATATATTTGTGTATATATAGTGTATATATATTTGTGTATATATAGTATATATATATAGTGTATATATTGTGTATATATAGTGTATATATATTTTGTATATATTTGTGTATACACACAGTAGAGTTGTACCTGTGTGTGTATTTGTGTGTGTGTATATATTAGTGTATATATATTTGTGTATATATAGTGTATATATTTGTGTATATTAGTGTTATATTTGTGTATATTTTGTGTATACACACAGTAGAGTTGTACCTGTGTGTGTATTTGTGTGTGTGTATATTATATATATAGTGTATATATATTTGTATATATATAGTGTATATATATTGTGTATATTTTGTGTATACACACAGTAGAGTTGTACCTGTGTGTTGTGTGTGTGTATATATATATATATAGTGTATATATATTTGTGTATATATTTTGTGTATACACACAGTAGAGTTGTACCTGTGTGTGTGTGTGTGTGTATATATATAGTGTATATATATTTGTGTATATATAGTGTATATATATTTGTGTATATATTTTGTGTATACACACAGTAGAGTTGTACCTGTGTGTGTATTTGTGTGTGTATATATATAGTGTATATATATTTGTGTATATATAGTGTATATATATTTGTGTGTATATTTTGTGTATACACACAGTAGAGTTGTACCTGGTACGTGGTCCCAGCCGGTGCCCACAGGCATCTCGTCGCTCAGTCCACTTCGTACAAACACGGCTCCTCTGTTGTCGAGCGCCCAAAGCCTCCGGTCACACGGACTGTTCACGATGTGAACCAAGTGAACCCCGACGGGCTGGAACCAAGACCAAGACTAACTCAGAACTAAACCAGGACTATCTCAGAACTACACCAGGACTATCTCAGAACTAAACCAGGACTATCTCAGAACTAAACCAAGACTATCTCAGAACTAAACCAGGACTATCTCAGAACTAAACCAGGACTATCTCAGAACTAAACCAGGACTATCTCAGAACTAAACCAAGACTAACTCAGAACTAAACCAGGACTATCTCAGAACTAAACCAGGACTATCTCAGAACTACACCAGGACTATCTCAGAACTAAACCAGGACTATCTCAGAACTAAACCAGGACTATCTCAGAACTAAACCAGGACTATCTCAGAACTAACCAGGACTATCTCAGAACTAAACCAGGACTATCTCAGAACTAAACCAGGACTATCTCAGAACTAAACCAGGACTATCTCAGAACTACAGAACTAACCAGGACTATCTCAGAACTAAACCAGGACTATCTCAGAACTAAACCAGGACTATCTCAGAACTAAACCAGGACTATCTCAGAACTACACCAGGACTATCTCAGAACTAAACCAGGACTATCTCAGAACTAAACCAGGACTATCTCAGAACTAAACCAGGACTATCACAGAACTAAACCAGGACTATCTCAGAACTAAACCAGGACTATCTCAGAACTAAACCAGGACTATCTCAGAAACTACACCAGGACTATCTCAGAACTACACCAGGACTATCTCAGAACTAAACCAGGACTATCACAGAACTAAACCAGGACTATCTCAAAACTACACCAGGACT
>NW_026570971.1:287500-292500 GCF_026225935.1 Boleophthalmus pectinirostris | reverse complement strand
GTAATGTGTGTGTGTAATGTGTCTGTGTGTGTGTGTGTGCGTGTAATGTGTGTGTGTGTGTGTGTTGTGTGCGTGTAATGTGTGTGTGTAATGTGTCTGTGTGTGTGCATGTAATGTGTGTGTGTGTGTGTGTAATGTGTGTGTGTGTGTAATGTGTGTGTGTGTGTGTGTGTGTGTAATGTGTGTGTGTGTATTGTGTCTAGAGGAGGTTAGGGTTAGGACCAGTCGTCCCGGTCCTGGTCCCGGTCCTGGTCCTGGTCCTGGTCCTTACCTAACTGGCTGAGGTCCAGCAGAGTCCAGGTGAGGCCCGAGGGGCAGGACTGGGTCAGAGTCCGGATCAGAACCCGACCGTGAGAGTCCAGAGCCCAGAGAGCGTCTCTACAGGCCGACACGTGACACAGCTCCACCTGCAGGACACACACGGAACTACATCAACAACAGAACAGCTCCACCTGCAGGACACACACGGAACTACATCAACAACAGACAGCTCCACCTGCAGGACACACACGGAACTACATCAACAACAGAACAGCTCCACCTGCAGGACACACACGGAACTACATCAACAACAGAACAGCTCCACCTGCAGGACACACACGGAACTACATCAACAAGAGTAGAGTACAGTATAGTAGTAGTAGTAGTAGTAGTAGTAGTAGTAGTAGTATTTGTAGTACTTGCAGTACCTCTGGGGGTAGGGGGACAGTAGTAGTAGTAGTAGTAGTATTTGTAGTACTTGCAGTACCTCTGGGGGCAGGGGGACACTGGAGGGCCTCAGTTCTCCGTCTTGGTCCCAAACACAGAACAGATCTCTGCGACTCTGAGCCAACCACAGGAACGAACCTGCAAGTACAAGTACAAGTACACACAGTAAAAGTACAAGTACACAGTAAAAGTACAAGTACACACAGTAAAAGTACAAGTACACAGTAAAAGTACAAGTACACAGTAACTAAGTACAAGTACAACAGTAAAAGTACAAGTACACACAGTAAAAGTACAAGTACACAGTAAACGTACAGGTACACACAGTAAAAGTACAAGTACACACAGTAAAAGTACATGTACACGAAGTAAAAGTACATGTACACGAAGTACAAGTACACGAAGTAAAAGTATAATTACACGCAGTAAAAGTACATGTACATGCAGTACAAGTACACGCAGTACAAGTACAACCACAGGAACGAACCTGCAAGTACAAGTACATGTACAGGCAGTAAAAGTACACGTAGTAAAAGGACAAGTCACGCAGTACAAGTACATGCAGTAAAAGTATAAGTACACACAGTAAAAGAACAAGGACATGCAGTAAAAATACAAGTACGCGCAGTAAAAGTACATGTACATGCGGTAAAAATACATGTACACACAGTAATAGTAGTAGTAGTAATTGTAATACTGTAGTACCTGTGTGGGGGTTATAGACAGTAGATACAGTAGATACAGTAGTAGTACTCGTAGTACTGTAGTACTTGTAGTACCTGTAGTTGGGGGGGGGTATAGATACAGTAGTACTTGTAGTATTGTAGTATTTGTAGTACTCGTAATATTGTAGTACTTGTAGTACCTGTAGTCAGGGGGTGGTTATAGATACAGTAGTACTCGTAGTATTGTAGTACTTGTAGTACTCGTAGTATTGTAGTACTTGTAGTACTTGTAGTACTCGTAGTATTGTAGTACTTGTAGTACTTGTAGTACCTGTAGTCGGGGGGTGGACGGAGGACGAGGTGATGAAGCTCCATTTGGTGGACGACACTGTTCCTCGAGGAACCAACGTCTGCCAGAAACTCCCTGCACACAAACAGTTAGATGTCCACTGTGTCCACTGTGTCCACTGTGTGTCCACTGTGTGTCCACTGTGTGTCCACTGTGTGTCCACTGTGTCCACTGTGTGTCCACTGTGTCCACTGTGTGTCCACCCACTGTGTGTCCACTGTGTGTCCACTGTGTGTCCACTGTGTCCACTGTGTGTCCACTGTGTGTCCACTGTGTGTCCACTGTGTCCACTGTGTGTCCACTGTGTGTCCACTGTGTCCACTGTGTGTCCACTGTGTGTCCACTGTGTCCACTGTGTGTCCACTGTGTCCACTGTGTGTCCACTGTGTCCACTGTGTGTCCACTGTGTGTCCACTGTGTCCACTGTGTCCACTGTGTGTCCACTGTGTGTCCACTGTGTGTCCACTGTGTGTCCACTGTGTGTCCACTGTGTGTCCACTGTGTGTCCACTGTGTCCACTGTGTGTCCACTGTGTCCACTGTGTGTCCACTGTGTGTCCACTGTGTGTCCACTGTGTGTCCACTGTGTCCACTGTGTGTCCACTGTGTGTCCACTGTGTCCACTGTGTCCACTGTGTGTCCACTGTGTGTCCACTGTGTGTCCACTGTGTGTCCACTGTGTGTCCACTGTGTCCACTGTGTCCACTGTGTGTCCACTGTGTCCACTGTGTGTCCACTGTGTGTCCACTGTGTGTCCACTGTGTGTCCACTGTGTGTCCACTGTGTCCACTGTGTGTCCACTGTGTCCACTGTGTGTCCACTGTGTCCACTGTGTCCACTGTGTGTCCACTGTGTCCACTGTGTGTCCACTGTGTGTCCACTGTGTGTCCACTGTGTCCACTGTGTGTCCACTGTGCCACACAAAAAGTCAGATGCCCTCCCTGTGTGAATTTGAGATTCAAGCAGACACTGCCCTCTGCTGGACACAGAGACACACAGGACTAAAGCAGGACTAAACCAGGACTAGACCAGGACTAAACCAGGACTAGACCAGGACTAGACCAGGACTGAACCAGGACTAGACCAGGACTAGACCAGGACTAGACCAGGACTAGACCAGGACTAGACCAGGACTAGACCAGGACTAGACAAGGACTAGACCAGGACTAGACCAGGACTAGACCAGGACTAAACCAGGACTAGACCAGGACTAAACCAGGACTAGACTAGGACTGAACCAGGACTAAACCAGGACTAAACCAGGACTGACCTGTGATCCTGCCGCTGTGGTGGTGGTGGATCTGGTTCCGGGCCGACCCGACCCAGACTCCAGACGGTCCGGAGCAGATCAGCGTCGGCTGGACCTGAGACGACTGGGACAGGAAGGACACGACCCGGTCTACAGGACCCCCCCGAAGACCAAGACCAGAACCAAGACCAGACCCCAGACCGGAACCAAGACCGGAACCAGACCAGAGCGACTGGAACAGACTGCCCTGGTCCAACGGAGCGTAGTCCCAGATCCGGACCTGAGGAAGAGGAGGAAGAGAGGAAGAGGAAGAGGAGGAAGAGGAAGAGCATTCATTTCATATGAATTAATGCTAATGTCTCCTCTCTCTCCCTCCTTCTTTCTCTCTTCCTCTCCTCTTCCTCCTCTCCTCCTCCCCCTCCCCTCCTCTCCTCTTCCTCCTCCTCTTCCTCCTCTTCCTCTTCCTCACCTCCCACCAGTGGTCGTCGGTTCCTTGGGGTCTCGTTGGACTGATCCCGGTTCTGAACCACAAACTTCCGTCAGAGTCCAGGGCCCAGACCAGACCAGGACCGAGCGCCAGACAGACGGGCTCCACCCCCTGGGCCTCACTGTGGACACAAGACCAGAACCAGGACTGGACCAGGACCAGGACCAGGACCAGGACTGGACCAGGACCGGGACCAGGACTGGACCAGGACTGGGACCAGGACTGGACCAGAACCGGGACCGGAACTGAACCAGAACCAGGACTGAAACAGAACTGGACCAGGACCAAGACTGAACCAGGACTGAACCAGGACTGTACCAGTGTATACAGGTGTGTGTGTACAGGTGTGTGTACAGGTGTGTGTACAGGTGTGTGTGTACAGTGTACAGTGTGTACAGTGTGTGTACAGGTGTGTGTGTACAGGTGTGTGTGTGTACAGTGTACAGGTGTGTGTACAGGTGTGTGTGTGTGTGTGTACAGGTGTGTGTACAGTGTGTGTGTGTGTACAGTGTGTGTGTGTACAGGTGTGTGTACAGGTGTGTGGTACAGGTGTGTACAGGTGTGTGTACAGGTGTGTGTGTACAGGTGTGTGTACAGGTGTGTGTACAGGTGTGTGTACAGGTGTGTGTACAGTGTACACAGGTGTGTGTACAGGTGTGTGTGTACAGTGTACAGTGTGTGTGTACAGGTGTGTGTGTGTGTGTGTACAGGTGTGTGTGTACAGTGTGTGTGTACACAGTGTGTGTACAGGTGTGTGTGTATACAGGTGTGTGTACAGTGTGTGTGTGTGTACAGGTGTGTGTGTGTACAGTGTGTGTGTGTGTGTACAGTGTGTGTGTACAGGTGTGTGTGTACAGGTGTGTGTACAGGTGTGTGTGTACAGTGTGTGTGTGTGTACAGGGTGTGTGTACAGGTGTACAGGTGTGTGTGTACAGGTGTGTGTGTACAGGTGTGTGTGTGTGTGTACAGGTGTGTGTGTACAGGTGTGTGTGTACAGGTGTGTGTACAGGTGTGTGTGTACAGGTGTGTGTGTACAGGTGTGTGTGTACAGGTGTGTGTGTACAGGTGTGTGTGTACAGGTGTGTGTGTGTGTACAGGTGTGTGTGTACAGGTGTGTGTGTACAGGTGTGTGTACAGGTGTGTGTACAGGTGTGTGTGTACAGGTGTGTGTACAGGTGTGTGTGTACAGGTGTGTGTGTACAGGTGTGTGTACAGGTGTGTGTGTACAGGTGTGTGTGTACAGGTGTGTATACAGGTGTGTGTGTACAGTGTGTGTGTACAGTGTGTGTGTACAGGTGTGTGTGTACAGTGTGTGTGTGTGTGTACAGGTGTGTGTACAGTGTGTGTGTACAGGTGTGTGTGTACAGGTGTGTGTGTACAGTGTGTGTACACAGGTGTGTGTTACAGGTGTGTGTGTACAGGTGTGTGTGTACAGTGTGTGTGTACAGGTGTGTGTGTGTGTGTGTACAGGTGTGTGTACAGTGTGTGTGTACAGGTGTGTGTGTGTGTGTACAGTGTGTGTGTACAGGTGTGTGTGTACAGG
>NW_026570971.1:265000-282500 GCF_026225935.1 Boleophthalmus pectinirostris | reverse complement strand
CTGTAAAAAATAACTTTACACATGTAGAAGAACTTTACACATGTAGAAGAACTTTACACATTTAGAGGAACTTTACACATGTAGAAGAACTTTACACATGTAGAAGAACTTTACACCTGTACAAAAACTTTACACCTGTAAAAAAGAACTTTACACATGTAGAAGAACTTTACACATGTAGAAGAACTTTACACATGTAGAGGAACTATACACATGTAGAAGAACTTTACACATGTAGAAGAACTTTACACATGTAGAGGCACTTTACACATGTGGAAGAACTTTACACATGTAGAAGAACTTTACACCTCTATTAAAGAGAGAGGGAGGGGTGGTCTCCTCTCCTGTCTCCTACCTCCTCTCTCGCCTCCTCTCCTGTCTCCTCGTCTCCTCTGTCCTCGGTCCCGCCCTCTGTGATGATGGGGAGCGTTCTGATTGGCTGAGCGGTCTCCACGGCGCCAGTGGGGGGCAGGAAGGTGGGGGTCAGCGGGGTCAGAGGTGATGTCATCCGCCCTGACAGGTCCGCACCTGCAGAGACAGAAGCACAACTGAATCAGGTCTGAACCAGGACTACCTCAGGGTCAGGGGTCACTCACTGTGGGAGACGCCCTCGGGGGTGGTGGACAGGGGTCAGGGGTCACTCACTGTGGGGGACGCCCTCGGGGGTGGTGGACAGGGGTCAGGGGTCAGGGGTCACTCACTGTGGGGGACGCCCTCGGGGGTGGTGGACAGGGGTCAGGGGTCACTCACTGTGGGGGACGCCCTCGGGGTGGTGGACAGGGGTCAGGGGTCACTCACTGTGGGGGACGCCCTCGGGGTGGTGGACAGGGGTCAGGGGTCACTCACTGTGGGGGACGCCCTCGGGGTGGTGGACAGGGGTCAGGGGTCACTCACTGTGGGGGGACGCCCTCGGGGGTGGTGGACAGGGGTCAGGGGTCACTCACTGTGGGGACGCCCTCGGGGTGGTGGACAGGGGTCAGGGGTCACTCACTGTGGGGGACGCCCTCGGGGGTGGTGGACAGGGGTCAGGGGTCACTCACTGTGGGGGACGCCCTCGGGGGTGGTGGACAGGCGGATGATGTCTCGGTCGCCTTTCAGGAGGAAGATCTCGTTTTCAGAACATGATACCGAGACCAGATCTCCACTGGACTCCAGGACCCCGACCAGCTCCTGAGACCAGACCAAGACTGGATTAGAAACTGAGACCAGACCAAGACCAGAACACAGACCGAGACCGGATTAGAAACCGAGACCAGATCAGATCATCAGATATTTGTATAAATCTGAGATTTTATATTTGATCACTTCTCTATTTTGTTTTGACTTGTACATTTACATTTATATAATACTGTTTTATTTCACACGTGTCTCTTTTTTTGCTCCTTATTAGAATTTATTATGACATTTATATTTTCTCTCTGTTCTTGTGTTGTGATGTGTGACTCCTGTGTCCGAGTCTTTTCCCTGTGGATCAAGTCAAAGCCTTTTCCTTTGCCTTTGTTTTATTTCATTCATTACAAGCAGAAGAATTCCAGGGCAACAGTTTTAAAGAACAACCCAGATAATATTTAGACTGAAAATCTCCTGCGCTCGCTCTGGGGGTTATAACCTGGGTGCTGTAGTCCAGGACGTAGAGGCTGTACTCATTCCAGCTCAGGAGCCAATTCTGATGGAAGCAGCAGAGCGCCCCCAGCTGTCGCTCTGAGGGACTGCACCCCCCAGACGGAGACGGCCGAGGGAAGAGCGCCACCTGTGGGACCTGAGGCACAACAACACAGTGAGAGAGAGCGCCACCTGTGGGAGGAGTTAGGAGTTAGGAGAGCACTTTGAGGTAGAGGTTAGGGTATAGGAGGCAGGAGGCAGGTGATAGGACACAAAAGACAGGGATTAAGACATAGGAGGTAGGACAAAGGAGGTAGGACATAGGTGGTAGGAGATAGGACATTGGTGGTAGGAGGTAGGACATAGATGGTAGGAGGTAGGACATAGGTGGTAGGAGGTAGGACATAGGTGGTAGGAGGTAGGACATAGGTGGTAGGACATAGGTGGTAGGTGGTAGGACATAGGCGGTAGGAGGTAGGACATAGGTGGTAGGACATAGGAGGTAGGACATAGGAGGTAGGACATAGGAGGTAGGACATAGGTGGTAGGTGGTAGGACATAGGAGGCAGGAGGTAGGACATAGGATGTAGGAGGTAGGACATAGGTGGTAGATGGTAGGACATAGGTGGTAGGAGGTAGGACATAGGTGGTAGGAGGTAGGACATAGGTGGTAGGAGGTAGGACATAGGTGGTAGGAGGTAGGACATAGGAGGTAGGAGTTAGGACATAGGATGTAAGTGGTAGGACATAGGAGGTAGGATATAGGTGGTAGGACATAGGAGGTAGGAGGTAGGACATAGGAGGTAGGACATAGGTGGTAGGAGTCAGGACATAGGAGGTAGGACATAGGAGGTAGGAGTTAGGACATAGGAGGTAGGACATAGGTGGTAGGAGGTAGGAGGTAGGAGGTAGGGTTGACCTTGTGGCTGAAGAGTCCTTTGAGCAGACGCGTCTCCTGAACTTCTCCCTCCACGTTGGATCTCCAGAGTCTGAGTCCAGGACGAGCAGCAAACACCTGAAGGTCACTTTGTTTACACAGAGACGGAAGGAAACAGGCGCCGAAACGACCGCTGCTAAACGACAAGAAGAAGAGAAGAAGACAGAGGGTTAGAGAGAGGGGGAGGAGTCAGGAGAAGAGGGGGAGGAGTCAGGAGGAGAGGGGGAGGAGTCAGGAGGAGAGGAGGAGTCAAAAGAGAGGGGGAGGAGTCAGGAGGAGAGGAGGAGTCAGGAGAGAGGGGGAGGAGTCAGGAGGAGAGGGGGAGGAGTCAGAAGGAGAGGGGGAGGAGTCAGAAGGAGAGGGGGAGGAGTCAGAAGGAGAGGGGGAGGAGTCAGGGGGAGGATGTGCTGTGGGCATCACCTCTTCCGGGGCTGGGTGCCGATGGTCTTGGTGGCGGGGTTCTGGCTGGTTTGGACCTGGTTCTGGCTGTGGTTCTGGTCTGGACTCTGGAGGGTCCGGGGGTCCTGGTTCTGGTGGTGGAGGAGGGTCCGGTGGAGAGTGGACACGAGCAGAACCTGGGAACGGTACTGGATCTGGACCACGGCCGAAGACTCCTCCAGAACCAGCACTGGCCGGCACTCCCCCTGTGAAAAAGACCGGATGGTTCTGGTGCCCTACAGACTGGGTCTGGTCCTGGTCTGGTCCTGGTCTGGTACTGGTCCGGATCTGGTCTCGTACCTGGTCCAGGTCGATGGCGGTGAACACGACTCGTCCTTTGTCGTCTCCAGAGAAAAGCTTCATGCCGTTGGTGCTCCAGGCCAGAGCGGTGACCGGGCCCCGGTGCTGATCCGAAACATCGAACCGCCGCAGCTACGAGAGAGAGACCAGAACCAGAACCATCAGAACCACAGAGAAACAGAACCATCTGATAGAAGCGCCGAAGCTGTGAGAGGAGACACCTGAAGGAGGAGGAGGTCTGCAGAGGGTTAGACTGTCCTCACTGCAGAACTGTCTGAGGTTCTACAGCTCCCGTGGAGAACTGTCTGAGGTTCTACAGCTCCCGTGGAGAACTGTCTGAGGTTCTACAGCTCCCGTGGAGAACTGTCTGAGGTTCTACAGCTCCCGTGGAGAACTGTCTGAGGTTCTACAGCTCCCGTGGAGAACTGTCTGAGGTTCTACAGCTCCCGTGGAGAACTGTCTGAGAAAAGGGTAGGTGATGTGACTCACCTGTTTGTTGCGTCCAGGTAAAGGTGAGACGAGCTGGAACACGGCGACCCGCCCTGACGCTGTTCCTACGGCCACAAGGTCATCAAAACACGAGAGCAACTTCACCGCCGTCAGAGAGTCCGACTTCCCCTGAGGCCAGAAGGATTTAACAGAAATAAATACAGAAAACTACACACACACACACACACACACACACACACACACACACACACACACACACACACACACACACACACACACACACACACACACACACACACACATACACACACACACACACACACATACACACACACACATACACACAACTACACATACACACACATATACACACACACACACACACACACATATACACACACATACACACACAACTACACATACACACACATATACACACACATAAATATAACTTCATAATCACCCACAGGATGTAAACACGGACATAAAGATGACGTAAACATGGATGTAAACATGTCGTACCTCGATGCTGTATTTGGTCATGTGACCCTGGCGTCTGCAGTACAGGTACAACATGCCGATGCTGCTGCCCACGGCAACGAAGTCTGGACTACAGTCCACCGCCGTGAGGTAGACCACAACCGACCGGAACCCACGCTGGACCTGGGACAGTGACCCGGGTTAGAACCACTATCTCTAAATGATAAGGATTACTGTGGTTCAGTCCTGGTTCAGTCCTGGTTCAGTTCCAGTTTAGTCCCGGTTCAGTCCCGGTTCAGTCCAGTTTAGTCCCGGTTCAGTCCCGGTTCAGTCCCAGTTTAGTCTTAGTTTAGACCTGGTTCAGTCCCGGTTCAGTCCCAGTTCAGTCCTGGTTCAGTCCTGGTTCAGTCCCGGTTCAGACCTTGGCAGGGATGGTGTTGAGGAGGTAGTACAGGGGACAGAACTCCCTCAGAACCGAGTCCTGGGTCGACGCCATGATGAGTCACCTGAAAAACAAGAAGACACCAGTATATCCTCCTCCTCTAACCCTCTCCTCCTCCTCTCCTCCTCCTCTAACCCTCTGCTCCTCCTCTAACTCCTCTCCTCTGCTCCTCCTCTAACCCTCTCCTCCTCCTCTAACCCTCTCCTCCTCCTCTAACCCTCTGCTCCTCCTCTCCTCCTCCTCTAACCCTCTGCTCCTCCTCTCCTCCTCCTCTAACCCTCTGCTCCTCCTCTCTCCTCCTCCTCTAACCCTCTGCTCCTCCTCTGCTCCTCTGACCGTCTCTTCTCTTTTAAGATCAGTTTCCTTTTACCTGTCACAGATAATACAGTATTTCTGACACACTGAGCCAAATAGCAGAGGGTGAACCTGTTCTCTTCTGTTCTCTTCTGTTCTTTCTTTCACTTTTCATTCACGTGATCACTGTTATGAAGTTGTCACCTGATGTAAACGAGGTCAGAAATCACAAAAGCCTGAATCAGAGCTGGTTTCGGAAATGGAAGATGAACTACAGAGTCACCCCTGACCCCGGGCCCCTGACCCCGAGCATCACCCCTGGGCCCCTCACCCCGGGCATCACCCCCGGGCCCCTGCCCCGCCGTTAGACCGGAGACTGCGGCTCTGAGCCGTCACAATAACGAAAGAACAATAATGAAAACATGGAGGATATGTCGCTCACTCCCGCGGATTAAACGAGTATTTCAGTAGAAAACGTGACTATAAATGTGTTTAAACATGGCCGAATGACACCGCAGATCCCCCGGCTTCATGTGAGCGGGTTCAGAGGCGTGAGTCCGGCCTCCGGGGCTCAAAACACGGGCTAAAAACGTTAAATAACACGGGAGTGACGCGGGGTTCGTTTGTGGGCGGATATTGTTCTGTCAGTTGCTAAAATCTGACCCAGTGTTCCATGTTCCGTCTTTAAAAGGTCCAGACGTGAGAACTGCGAGTTAAAACATCAGAACCGGATCCGAACCAGATCCGAACCGTGTGTTTTTACGGTGTTTAAGGTTAAAAATGTGACTAAAGTGACAGAAGTGTGTGTGGAGCTAATGTAGCAGGAGGCTAGCTCCGCTCTCACCGCGGCGCACACTTCGGGCTTACGCGGTTCTGGAGGCTCCGGGAGGCTCCGGGAGGCGCCGGTCCCGGTCCTGGGAGGTGCGGGAGGTTCCGGGTGGGTTCAGCGGGGTCCCGGGATGCTACAGGCCGTGCTGGAGGCTCTGGGGTCCGGGCAGAAGCGTCCACAGCACCGAGACATCACGCAGAACAAATCCACCTGACATCGCCCCAAAGCGGAGGAGCTGATGTCAACAAACCGCGTCAGCCCCGGGAGGAGACCGGGACCAGGACCGGGACCAGGACCGGGACCAGGACCAGGACCTGGACCAGGACCGGGACCGGGACCAGGACCGGGACCAGGACCAGAACTAAACCAGGACTAAACCAGAACTAAACTAGGACTAAACCAGGACTAAACCAGGACTAAACTAGGACTAAACCAGGACTAAACCAGGACTAAACCAGGACTAAACCAGGACTAAACCAGGACTAAACCAGAACTAAACAGGACTAAACCAGAACTAAACTAGGACTAAACCAGGACTAAACCAGGACTAAACCAGAACTAAACCAGGACTAAACCAGAACTAAACCAGGACTAAACCAGAACTAAACCAGGACCAGGACCAGGACTTGGACCAGACCAGAACTAAACCAGGACTAAACCAGAACTAAACCAGGACTAAACCAGGACTAAACCAGAACTAAACCAGGACCAGGACCAGGACTTGGACCAGACCAGAACTAAACCAGGACTAAACCAGGACTAAACCAGGACCAGGACCAGGACCGGGACCAGGACCAGAACTAAACCAGGACTAAACCAGAACTAAACCAGAACTAAACCAGGACTAAACCAGGACTAAACCAGAACTAAACCAGGACCAGGACCAGGACTTGGACCAGACCAGAACTAAACCAGGACTAAACCAGGACTAAACCAGGACTAAACCAGGACCAGGACCAGGACCAGGACTTGGACCAGACCAGAACTAAACCAGGACTAAACCAGGACTAAACCAGGACTAAACCAGAACTAAACCAGGACCAGGACCAGGACCAGGACTTGGACCAGACCAGAACTAAACCAGGACTAAACCAGGACTAAACCAGAACTAAACCAGGACTAAACCAGAACTAAACCAGGACAGGACTAAACCAGGACCAGACCAGAACTAAACCAGGACTAAACCAGAACTAAACCAGAACTAAACCAGGACCAGACCAGAACTAAACCAGGACTAAACCAGAACTAAACCAGGACTAAACCAGGACTAAACCAGAACTGAACCAGGACTAAACCAGGACTAAACCAGGACTAAACCAGAACTAAACCAGGACCAGACCAGAACTAAACCAGGACTAAACCAGAACTAAACCAGAACTAAACCAGGACTAAACCAGGTCTAAACCAGGACCGGGACTAAACCAGGACCAGACCAGAACTAAACCAGAACTAAACCAGGACTAAACCAGGACTAAACCAGAACTAAACCAGGACCAGACCAGAACTAAACCAGGACTAAACCAGGACTAAACCAGAACTAAACCAGGACTAAACCAGAACTAAACCAGGACTAAACCAGGACCAGACCAGAACTAAACCAGGACTAAACCAGGACTAAACCAGAACTAAACCAGGACTAAACCAGGACCAGACCAGAACTAAACCAGGACTAAACCAGGACTAAACCAGAACTAAACCAGGACTAAACCAGAACTAAACCAGGACTAAACCAGGACTAAACCAAACCAGGACTAAACCAGACCAGAACTAAACCAGGACTAAACCAGAACTAAACCAGAACTAAACCAGGACTAAACCAGGACCAGACCAGAACTAAACCAGGTCTAAACCAGGACCAGGACCAGACCAGAACTAAACCAGGACTAAACCAGAACTAAACCAGAACTAAACCAGGACCAGACCAGAACTAAACCAGGACTAAACCAGAACTAAACCAGAACTAAACCAGGACTAAACCAGGACCAGACCAGAACTAAACCAGGACTAAACCAGAACTAAACCAGGACTAAACCAGAACTAAACCAGGACCAGACCAGAACTAAACCAGGACTAAACCAGGACTAAACCAGAACTAAACCAGGACTAAACCAAAACCAGAACTAAACCAGACTAAACCAGACTAAACCAGAACTAAACCAGGACTAAACTAAACAGGACTAAACCAGGACTAAACCAGAACTAAACCAGGACCAGACCAGAACTAAACCAGGACTAAACCAGAACTAAACCAGGACCAGACCCAGTTTGGACTCACATAAGGAAATAAAGTTGAGAAAGAGACAAAATGAAAAGATGAGTTGCTTTATTTTGGATAAACCAGATATGGTCCTTACAGTTACACAGATATTATATTATTATTATATTATCGTGATATTATGTTATTAGTAGATTATTAGATAGTATTTTATGTTATTATATTATATTATGATATTATATTGTATTATTATGTTTTATATTATTATATTATTATATTCCAAATATTTTGTACTTCACTGCTCATTAAAAACTCGAGGCTCTTATTGTCATGTTGAGATGTTACGTTCATTTCACTGAACTTTTGAGCTTTGATTCCCGTGACTCTAGTCCGACTCCAGTCCAGTGGCTCCACTCCGGGCTCCCGTGGCTCCGCTCCACTCGCTGACTCCAGTCCGGAATTCGCGGGCTGCCGGCGGCGGTGGCTAATGCTAAGGCTAGTTCAAAACTGCCCCGCTAACCGTTCCCGTTTTCCTCACGGTTTTCCCGTTTCAGCGCGGATCCGTGAATGCCCGTGACGGTCCCCGCGTGTGGGCCGCTTCTCCCCCGCTCCAGCCCCGCACCAGCACCGCCCCGCTCCCCGCAGAGCCGCGTTTAGCCCGCACGGCTCCGGAGAACCGCGCAGCTCGACCCGCCGCACTCAGCTCATCCAAAATGGCGGACACGGAGGATGACAGCGGTTCGACCAGAACAATACCAGCCACCGAACCGCTCCAGAACCCGGCCGAACCCAGCGCCGGGCCCGGGAAAGACGCTCCGGCAGCGGACCCGGCCCCCGAGCCCGAGGACAGAGCTCCGACCACCCGAGAGAGCGCAGAACCCGGCCACGGCGGCACCGCGGAGGAACCGCCAGCTCAGCCCGCTCCGCAGAGCTCCGAGCCCGGGGACGGTTCGGAGGCAGTGGCCGCTGTGCCCGACGCTCAGCCCGGAGAGAGCTTCCAGGTGCGAACCGCCCCCGCGAAAGGGGCGCACACCCGGTCCGACGGAACCGATTTATCCGAATAATGTTCCACCAACGAGGCGCTGCTCCGTTTGTTTTGGTCCCGTTTAGTCCGTTTGTTTTGGTCCCGTTTAGTCCGTTTGTTTTGGTCCCGTTTAGTCCGTTTGTTTTGGTCCCGTTTAGTCCGTTTGTTTTGGTCCCGTTTGTGACGTTAGTGACTTTAGTGAGCTCAGGATGAACGGACCTACAAGGATTTCATTTCTTTTTTGTCGCGGTTCCGCCGCCACATCAGGACCATAAACCCGCCCGGTCCGGACCCTAAACCCGCCCGGTCCGGACCCTAAACTTTGTGCCTGTTGGGTTCTAGTTCTAACTTTAACTGTAACTTTGTGCCTGTATCTCGGGCCAGATCCGTTAAACCACATTGTAGATATTGGTGTTATCTCCTGCTCCTGTCTGCTCCTGACTGCTCCTGTCTGCTCCTGTCTGCTCCTGTCTGCTCCTGTCTGCTCCTGACTGCTCCTCTGCTCCTGTCTGCTCCTGACTGCTCCTGTCTGCTCCTGACTGCTCCTGTCTGCTCCTGTCTGCTCCTGCAGGTGCTGTCGGTTCCAGATCAGACCCTCCAGTCCGCGGATCAGAACCAGACCATCACAGTGCTGGACTCTGGGGAGCTGCTCCTGGGGTCGGAGTTCGCCAACACCACCATCCTGTACGTCCAATCAGACGGCAGCCTGGTGGAGGGGGCGGGGCTGACGGCGGAGGAGCAGCGACTCATCCTGGAACAGCTCTCCAAGCAGACCGTGGTACAGGTACACGCCGCACCTGACGCACCTGACGCACGGGGAGGGCACCTGACGCACGGGAGGGCACCTGACGCACCGGGAGGGCACCTGACGCACGGGGAGGGCACCTGACGCACGGGGAGGGCATCAGGGTTAGGGTCTCTCTGGTTGTTGGGTTAATTAATAAAGCAGTTCTTCAGGTTACAGGACAAAACTGTGACTCTACTTTTGGTTCAGTGGAACATGGAACTGTTCTCCTGGATCTGAGGTCTTTTAGCTGAAATACTGTTCTGAGCCCTGGAACGTGGAGTCTGTTCTTCTGTGGAGTCTGTTCTTCTGTGGAGTTTGTTCTTCTGTTCTTCTGTGGAGTTTGTTCTTCTGTTCTTCTGTGGAGTTTGTTCTTCTGTTCTTCTGTGGAGTCTGTTCTTCTGTGGAGTCTGTTCTTCTGTGGAGTCTGTTCTTCTGTGGAGTTTGTTCTTCTGTGGAGTCTGTTCTTCTGTGGAGTTTGTTCTTCTGTGGAGTCTGTTCTTCTGTGGAGTTCTTCTGTGGAGTCTGTTCTTCTGTGGAGTCTGTTCTTCTGTGGAGTCTGTTCTTCTGTGGAGTCTGTTCTTCTGTGGAGTCTGTTCTTCTGTGGAGTCTGTTCTTCTGTGGAGTTTGTTCTTCTGTTCTTCTGTGGAGTCTGTTCTTCTGTGGAGTTTGTTCTTCTGTGGAGTCTGTTCTTCTGTGGAGTCTGTTCTTCTGTGGAGTCTGTTCTTCTGTGGAGTCTGTTCTTCTGTGGAGTCTGTTCTTCTGTGGAGTCTGTTCTTCTTGTTCTCGTCATGGGGCAGTGTCAGTTTCTCTTGTATTTTTTCTTCTATTGTCTGTGGTTAAACCTCAGGCTTCTGGTGTCCTGGAGACTCAGATCTCTGCAGATGTTCCTCACGCTCGTCTCTTCTCCTCAGGTCTCAGATCAGGAGGCTGCAGCTTTACTCCAGGGAGCTGTGGTCCAGAGCCCGGTCCAGACCGAGACCAGGTCCAGACCCAGGTCCAGACCCAGGTCCAGACCCAGGTCCAGACCCAAGTCTTAACCACAGCCACCACGGGACCGCCTCAGGTGAGGGTGTGACAGGTGAGGGTGTGACAGGTGAGGGTGTGACAGGTGAGGGTGTGACAGGTGAGGGTGTGACAGGTGAGGGTGACGGTGTGAGAAGGGTTCCTCAGGGGTTCTCAAGACTCCACCTGGAGGCTCTCCTGAGTGTTCTGATCCTGTTTGTCCTCCAGGTCCAAAACCAAGTCCAGACCCAGAGCTCTGTACTGGACCCGGGTCAACTGCAGCAGGTCCTCAGCCAGGTACAGAAAAGTCCAGTCTTTACTGCGTCTGCCTAAAGGACGTTCTGTGATACCCTCAAACTAACGGAACCTCCTCTGCTCCTCCTCTGCTCCTCCTCTGTTCCTCCTCTGTTCCTCCTCTGTTCCTCCTCTGCTCCTCCTCTGTTCCTCCTCTGCTCCTCCTCTGCTCCTCCTCTGTTCCTCCTCTGTCCTCCTTCCTCTCTGCTCCTCCTCTCCTCTGCTCTCCTCTGCTCCTCCTCTGCCCTCCTCTGCTCCTCCTCTGCACCTCCTCTACTCCTCCTCTGTTCCTCCTCTGCTCCTCCTCTGCTCCTCTCTGCTCCTCCTTCTGTTCCTCCTCTGCTCCTCTGTCCTCCTCTGTCCTCCCTCCTCTCTTCCTCCTCTCTTCCTCCTCTCTTCCTCCTCTGTTCCTCCTCTGTTCCTCCTCTCTTCCTCCTCTCTTCCTCCTCTCTTCCTCCTCTCTCCTCCTCTGTTCCTCCTCTGTTCCTCCTCTGCTCCTCCTCTGCTCCTCCTCTGCTCCTCCTCTGTTCCTCCTCTGTTCCTCCTCTACTCATCGTCTGTTCCTCCTCTGCTCCTCCTCCTCTGCTCCTCCTCTGTTCCTCCTCTGCTCCTCCTCTGCTCCTCCTCCTCTGCTCCTCCTCTGTTCCTCCTCTGCTCCTCCTGTTCCTCCTCTACTCATCCTCTGTTCCTCCTCTACTCATCCTCTGTTCCTCCTCTGCTCCTCCTCTGTTCCTCCTCTGCTCCTCCTCTGTTCCTCCTCTGTTCCTCCTCTGCTCCTCCTCTGTTCCTCCTCTGCTCATCCTCTGTTCCTCCTCTGTTCCTCCTCTACTCCTCCTCTGTTCCTCCTCTGCTCATCCTCTGTTCCTCCTCTGTTCCTCCTCTGTTCCTTCTCTACTCATCCTCTGCTCTTCCTCTGCTCCTCCTCTGTTCCTCCTCTGTTCCTCCTCTGTTCCTCCTCTGCCTCTTCCTCCTCTGCTCCTCCTCTGTTCCTCCTCTGCTCCTCCTCTGTTCCTCCTCTGCTCCTCCTCTGCTCCTCCTCTGCTCCTCCTCTGTTCCTCCTCTGCTCATCCTCTGTTCCTCCTCTACTCCTCCTCTGTCCTCCTCCTCCTCCTCCTCCTCTCCTCTGTCCTCCTCCTCTGCTCCTCCTCTGTTCCTCCTCTGCTCCTCCTCTGCTCCTCCTCTGTTCCTCCTCTGTTCCTCCTCTGCTCCTCCTCTGTTCCTCCTCTACTCATCCTCTGTTCCTCCTCTGTTCCTCCTCTGTTCCTCCTCTACTCATCCTCTGTTCCTCCTCTACTCATCCTCTGCTCCTCCTCTGGTCTTCAGGTGTCCAAGGCCCAGGTCCAGTCGGGTCCGGTTCAGATCCAGGTGGTTTCTCAGAGTGGACTGAGCGGAGCGTCACAGCAGCTGAAGACTGTGGCTCAGCATGTGGCCAAACAAACCCCCAAACCCGCCCTGCTTCAGACCCAGACTAAACCAGGACTAACCCAGACTAAACCAGTACTCACCCAGGTCAGACCAGTACTCACCCAGACTAAACCCGGTCTAACTCAGACCAAACAGGTCCAGATCCAGACCATCAGCCCCAAACCTGCAGTCACCAAAACTCTGAGCCCCCAGAGTGTCCTCCAGAAGAGCAGTCCAGTCACTCAGGTCACTCAGGTCACTCCAGTCACTCCAGTCACGCCAGTGCAGCTGCTGCAGAAGAAGGTGAGAAAGAGGCTGACACGGTGGGTCCTAATTAGAGCCCGACCGATATGGATTTTGCTGTGGCCGATATGAAACCGATATAATGGAAGTTGGAGCTGCGATATCCCATATAATCACCGATATATTTAGTGATGTGAAAATTCACTGTAAATGTTGAATTGTTTAAAAAACTTCGGTTTGGCTCTGGTGGATTTTAAATTGGGTTTATTTAGGAAACATTTATTGTTCTTCTGCCTCTTTACATCATATTTACAGACAGTAGTTTGACTTAATGGCATTTTTGCATCACATTCTAGACACTAGTGATGGGGATTCCAGTTCTTTTTAGAGAACCGGCTCTTTTGGCTCGGCTCACTAAAAGCTGCTGGTTCTTTTGGCTCCCAAGTGGCTCTTCAGATTGTTTTGTTGCAAGCAGGACTGAATCAGGACTGAACCAGGTCTGAAAAAGGACTAAACCGGGACTTATTTATTTTATGCTAAACTACAGTCAAATATGCTTTTTTTTTTTTTTTTTTTTTTTTTTAATCCTACGTACGCAAATTTCTCAAAGTTTCGTTTTCAGCCGCTGTCAAACTACCACGAGTCTGCACGCGGCGTGAAGAGAAAAAAAGTGAGAGAAAGAGAAAACACGGCTCCCAATAAGGATCAGGCTCCCGTCGTTCGCTTCAAAGAGCCGGTTCTAAGAGTCATTTCGTTGGCGACGGACCCATAACTAGTAAAGAAAGTAGCGCTATTAGCCTTTAGCCGTAAATACGTGCGCGCCGCGGTAATTAATTATATGCGCAAATGTCATAATTCACACGTCTGTTCACAGCTCATTTACATATCAATACTGGTCCAGGAGCAAATATACGAACAATATAGTCACTTTAGAAAAGACCAATAGAAAACAGTGTGTTTATGTGCGGAGCTACAGCAGCTAACCCATAACAAATGACCAAAACTAGCTTCAGAGTCGACATATTTCCAACACTCACCGCTCACACAGGCTCCTCCCACATCACACAGGCTCCTCCCACATCACACAGGCTCCTCCCACATCACAAATCTGCACTAATAAATGTCCTTTTAATCCAGACTCAAACCGATTGTCCGTAAAAAGAAAATAATCTCAGTGTTTGGATCTGTGTCTGCAGGTGTAAACAAACACACGTGAGTGAAGTGACGTCACTCTGTGGTGTGTTCAGCGACAGTACGGACACACACACACACACACACAAATGACTCCGTAGATAAATAGTGATGTGGAGCCACATATGAGGACATTTATCTGTCTGTAAATTGGATTAAATGAACAGAATGTAGAGAGTCTAAGCTTTATAACGAGGTGTAACATGCCCACGTGAAATATCGGCCCCATATCAGCAAGTATATCGGCCGATAGCCAATATGCCTAAAGTTGCCCATATCAGCCGATAATACCGGCCAACCGATATATCGGTCGGGCTCTAGTCCTAATGACCAGACTGACTACTAATGACTAGACTGACTACTAATGACCAGACTGACTACTAATGACCAGACTGACTACTAATGACCACACTGCTCCCTCGTGACTCGACTGCCCCCTCGTGACTCGACTGACCCCTCGTGACTCAACTGCCCCCTCGTGACTCGACTGACCCCTCGTGACTCGACTGCCCTCTCGTGACTCGACTGCCTTGTGTGTGTGCGTGGGTGAGTCCAGGGCCGTTGGTTCAGAGTTTCTGTAGATCTGGAGTCAGACTCAAATTGACCGAGGCCAAACTAAATATTGATTGAAAAATGTCAACAACTTCTTCATGTTTTCTCTTTTCTTTGGAGTAAAGTGTAAAGTTAAACCTTTTCTTATTCAAATAAATGATAAATCATAGTTTTGCTTAAACATTGTTCTGGATTCAAACAAAATATAAAATAGTCGATCTGTGCGACAACGGCGACTCTGATACATGTTTGATCTGATCTCACGGGACAAATATCATTATAACACAGGCCAAATTTGGCCCCTGGGCCTGAGTTGAATATGTCTGCTATAGATCTTGTGTAGGTCTTGTGTAGGTCTGTAGGTGTAGGTCTTGTGTAGGTCTTGTGTTGGTCTTGTGTTGGTCTTGCGTAGGTCTTGCGTTGGTCTTGCGTAGGTCTTGTGTTGGTCTTGCGTAGGTCTTGCGTTGGTCTTGCGTTGGTCTTGTTGGTCTTGCGTAGGTCTTGTGTAGGTCTTGCGTTGTTTTGGTGTTGGTCTTGCGTAGGTCTTGTGTAGGTCTTGCGTTGTCTTGTGTAGGTGTGTGGTCTTGCGTAGGTCTTGCGTTGGTCTTGCGTTGGTCTTGCGTTGGTCTTGCGTTGGTCTTGGTGTTGGTCTTGCGTAGGTCTTGTGTAGGTCTTGCGTTGGTCTTGTGTTGGTGTTGGTCTTGCGTAGGTCTTGCGTTGGTCTTGCGTTGGTCTTGTGTAGGTCTTGCGTTGGTCTTGGTGTTGGTCTTGCGTAGGTCTTGTGTAGGTCTTGCGTAGGTCTTGGTGTTGGTCTTGCGTAGGTCTTGCGTAGGTCTTGCGTAGGTCTTGCGTTGGTCTTGTGTTGGTCTTGCGTTGGTCTTGTGTTGGTCTTGCGTTGGTCTTGCGTAGGTCTTGCGTAGGTCTTGCGTAGGTCTTGCGTTGGTCTTGCGTTGGTCTTGCGTAGGTCTTGCGTTGGTCTTGCGTTGGTCTTGCGTTGGTCTTGTGTAGGTCTTGTGTTGGTCTTGTGTTGGTCTTGTGTTGGTCTTGTGTTGGTCTTGCGTAGGTCTTGCGTAGGTCTTGTGTTGGTCTTGTGTTGGTCTTGTGTTGGTCTTGCGTTGGTCTTGTGTTGGTCTTGTGTTGGTCTCTTGTGTTGGTCTTGTGTTGGTCTTGCGTAGGTCTTGCGTAGGTCTTGTGTTGGTCTTGTGTTGGTCTTGTGTTGGTCTTGCGTTGGTCTTGTGTTGGTCTTGTGTTGGTCTTGCGTTGGTCTTGCGTTGGTCTTGCGTTGTCTTGGTTGGTCTTGTTGGTCTCTTGTGTTGGTCTTGTGTTGGTCTTGCGTAGGTCTTGCGTAGGTCTTGTCGTTGGTCTTGTGTTGGTCTTGTGTTGGTCTTGCGTAGGTCTTGTGTTGGTCTTGTGTTGGTCTTGTGTTGGTCTTGCGTAGGTCTTGTGTTGGTCTTGCGTTGGTCTTGCGTTGGTCTTGCGTTGGTCTTGTGTTGGTCTTGTGTTGGTCTTGTGTTGGTCTTTGTTGGTCTTGCGTAGGTCTTGTGTTGGTCTTGCGTAGGTCTTGTGTTGGTCTTGTGTTGGTCTTGTGTTGGTCTTGCGTAGGTCTTGCGTAGGTCTTGCGTAGGTCTTGTGTTGGTCTTGTGTTGGTCTTGTGTTGGTCTTGCGTTGGTCTTGCGTAGGTCTTGCGTAGGTCTTGCGTAGGTCTTGCGTTGGTCTTGTGTTGGTCTCTTGTTGGTCTCTTGTGTTGGTCTTGCGTTGGTCTTGTGTTGGTCTCTTGTTGGTCTCTTGTGTTGGTCTTGCGTAGGTCTTGTGTTGGTCTTGTGTTGGTCTTGTGTTGGTCTTGTGTTGGTCTTGTGTTGGTCTTGTGTTGGTCTTGCGTAGGTCTTGCGTAGGTCTTGTGTTGGTCTTGCGTTGGTCTTGTGTTGGTCTTGCGTTGGTCTTGCGTGGTCTTGTTGTTGTCTTGTTGGTCTTGCGTTGGTCTTGTGTTTGTCTTGTGTTGTCTTGTTGGTCTTGCGTAGGTCTTGTGTTGGTCTTGTTGGTCTTGTTGGTCTTGCGTAGGTCTTGCGTTGGTCTTGCGTTGGTCTTGTGTTGGTCTTGTGTTGGTCTTGCGTAGGTCTTGTTTCGATCTTCTGTGTGAGGAGCTCCCTCTAACTCTCTTTTCTGTCGCAGCCGGAGCCGGTCCGGATCCAGATCCAGGTCCCGTCCAAAGGGGACCCGTCTGCGCAGGCGTCCAGGCCGCAGCTGCTCACGCTGCAGTCGGTGGTGGGGCAGTCGGTGGTGGGGGGCCAGTCAGGTCCCATCTTCCTCCAGCAGAGTCCCATGGAGCCTCTGCAGCTTCTGGTCCCCGTGGTCTCCCCCAAAACCTCGTCCCCCATCAGAGTCCAGGTCCAAACCCCTCCCAGACCCACCATCAAGGTCCAGAGTCCCGCTCGGACCACCATCACCACCATCACCCCTGCGACCGGCACCACCATCACCGCCAAGACCGCGCCCAAACCCCTGACGGGCCCCGCCCCCCTGGTCAGGGTCCAGGCGCCCGTAAAGACCGCCCCCTCCCTCAGCTCGTCAAACGCCGCCAAAACCCTCATCACCAAAACCACGGTCCAGAACTCTGCTCCCAAAAGCCCCAGTGTGAACCAGAACTCTGCCCTCAAACCCACCTCGACCCCCAAACCCGACCCCGAGTCCAGACCCGAATCCAGACCAGAGACCAAACCTGACACCCGACCAGACCAGAACCCCACAGACCACGAGCCCAAACCCAAAAAGCTCAAGAAGAAAGAGAAGAAGGCCATCAAAATCCAGACCAGGTCCGGACGAGTCTCCAGACCTCCCAAGGTGAGTCCAGACCAGACTTGTCCTGGTTTTAGTCCTGGTTTTAGTCCTGGTTTTAGTCCTGGTTTTAGTCCTGGTTTTAGTCCTGGTTTTAGTCCTGGTTTTAGTCCTGGTTTTAGTCCTGGTTCTGGTCTGTGTCCAGTACAAGGCGAAGGATTATAAGTTCATAAAGACAGAGGAC
>NW_026570971.1:245000-257500 GCF_026225935.1 Boleophthalmus pectinirostris | reverse complement strand
TGTCCAATCAGGAGGCAGATCCCAGTGACATCACGGCGCAGATGAACGAACTGGAGGAAGCTCTGAAGTCCCCGCCCCCTTCTACAGAAGCGCCCTCTGGCCCCGCCCCTCCCGCGTCAAACCCCCCGCCTCAGACACGCCCACGACACAAGCCCCGCCTCCAGCGCCGTGTGAGGTCACCACACACCGGGTCCCGCCCCCTCTACAGACCCCGCCCCTCTACCACAGACCCCGCCCCCTCTACCACAGACCCCGCCCCTCTACCACAGACCCCGCCCCCCCGCAGCAGAGACTGGCTCAGTGTAAAGTTTTAGGAGTTTTTTAAACGTTTGTAGGTTTTTTGTTTTTTTTTGAGGAAACGGAGAGAACTCGGACACTTTGGTTTATTCATCGTTTTCATGTTCCTCCAATAAACTCTTCATCAAAAGTGTTTTTACTTTTGTTCAAAGATCCGTTTGTAAAATAAAACGACTTGTCTCATTCTTCACATTTTCAAATGTTTCAGCTCTGAAAATCTGTTTGAAGAGAAGGTTTCACACACAGGTGCAGGAGGGCGTCCGGCGTCCGACGCACTGATGCTTTGGAGACGACCACAACGAGCGACCGTTCGCCACCGAACGGCGCCGCGGTGAGTTTGTGAGGAGGCTCGTGTCGCTCGTGTCTGACGCTCTGAACACGACAAAACTCTGGGTTTTCAGGTGATTTTCAGGGGGTTTTCAGGGGTTTTGTTGTCGGGCCTCGTCCTGACTCGTCCTGACTCGTCCTGACTCGGGTCCGCGCCGCGGGTCTTGAAACAAAACAAAACCAGGTCTTGAAACAAAAACACGTCACACACAGAATTTGCAGCAGAAACATTTTTATTAGAAATTTAAAAAATAAAACAGAAACACGACGTTCAGAAACATTCGGCCTCGTCTTAATCTAAATGTAATGTTTGGACACGGCTTTGGTGTAACGGACATTTTGTTTTCAGTCGTCATGGAAACGGAGCGTGACCTCGGGTTAACCTTTAACATTTCACTAAGCCCCACCCACTGTTCATCCAATCAGAAGTGTGAACGGTCTGAGGGACACGACTTCTGTCCAATCACAGACGAGGACAGAACAACAAGAGGTGAAGTTTAGTTTTGGTGAAGTTTCCACAAATGTGACGAGGAGGAAGAGGAGGAAGAGGAGGAAGAGGAGGAAGAGGAGGAAGAGGAGAGGCAGGCGGACGGGAGGACAGACTTGATGAGGCAGCAACTGGAGAGGACGAGGATGAGGAGGAGGAGGAGTCGGGTAAAGGCAGCAACTGTTGCTCATTTAGAACCAAAGAATCAAACGCAGAACGAGAGGAAGAGGAGACAGACCCAGACTCTGTCCTCTCCCTCCTCAGTGACGGGTTCATCCTGCGGGGGGGGGGGGGGTTAGGAGTTTTTGGGGTCGTGTAGGATCCACGCGGCGCCGACACAGGCTCTGGGGGGGGGCTGATGGGGGGTTTTCCCGTGGGGGGGGTTCAGGCGGCGCTGGACACGGCGAGTTTCTTGAGGTGATCCATAAAGACCTGCAGACTGACGTCGTCCGTGAGGATCGGGGCCCCGGACTCCTGAGGGACACAGCACAGGTCAGAGGTCACAGGTCAACAGGTCAGAGGTCAACAGGTCAGAACGGTCACAGGTCAGAACAGGTCACAGGTCACTCACCTGACCCCAGGTGTACATGTTGTTGTGGGTCTGGGAGGGGTTCACTTTGGACAGAAGGAACCGAGCCTGAGAAAACAAAGTGAGAGGTCACAGAGAGGTCAGAGGTCACAGAGAGGTCAGAGGTCACACTGTGGGCTTGAGGTGGTTTAGACGAGTTGTGTGTGGATCTGTTTTTAAGGAGCTTTGGTTTCTGTTTTAGAACGTGAGGACGGCGGGGTCAGGGTTTGGAGGTGGGCGGGGTCAGGGTTTGGAGGTGGGCGGGGTCAGGGTTTGGAGGTGGGCGGGGTCAGGGTTTTGGAGGTGGGCGGGTCAGGGTTTTTGGAGGTGGGCGGGGTCAGGGTTTTTGGAGGTGGCGGGGTCAGGGTTTTTTGGAGGTGGGCGGGGTCAGGGTTTTTGGAGGTGGGCGGGGTTTGGAGGTGGGCGGGGTCAGGGGGGTCAGAGGTGGGCGGGGTCGGGTGGTACCTGGGAGCCTCCGTGTTCCGTGTCGATGTAGCGCGGCGTGGGGAAGCGCGTGTGCAGAAGTTCTTGGGCGTCGTCCACAGGAGCCTGCAGCAGGTGCTTGAAGTTCTCGTACTCGGGCATTTCATGATATTTGGCTTTTCTCCACTGAGCCACAGTCTGCACCAGAACACGAAGGAACCACAGAGAACGTGAAGGAACCACAGAGAACGTGAAGGAACCACAGAGAACGTGAAGGAACCACAGAGAACGTGAAGGAACCACAGAGAACGTGAAGGAACCACAGAGAACGTGAAGGAACCACACGAGAACGTGAAGGAACCACAGAACGTGAAGGAACCACACAGAACGTGAAGGAACCACACAGAACGTGAAGGAACCACAGAGAACGTGAAGGAACCACAGAGAACATGTTTAGAACACGCTGAGGAGTCACCAAAAACTCACTAAGAACATGAAGAGTAGCAGTAACAGTAGTACTAGCAGTATATGCAGGACTTGTAGTATTTGTAGTACTTGTAGTATCTGTAGTAGTAGTTGTAGTATTTGTAGTAGTACTTGTAGTAGTACTGTAGTAGTAGTAGTACTTTAGTAGTACTTGTAGTAGTGTTAGTAGTAGTGCTTGTAGTAGTACTTGTAGTAGTAGTACTTGTAGTAGTAGTACTTGTAGTAGTAGTAGTAGTACTTAGTAGTGTAGTAGTACTTAGTAGTAGTACTTGTAGTAGTACTTAGTAGTAGTAGTACTTGTAGTAGTACTTGTAGTAGTAGTACTTGTAGTAGTACTTGTAGTAGTACTTGCAGTAGTAGTACTTGTAGTAGTGCTTGTAGTAGTACTTGTAGTAGTAGTACTTGTAGTAGTACTTGTAGTTAGTACTTGCAGTAGTAGTGCTTGTAGTAGTGCTTGTAGTAGTACTTGTAGTAGTACTTGTAGTACTTGTAGTAGTAGTGCTTGTAGTAGTGCTTGTAGTAGTAGTAGTACTTGTAGTAGTAGTACTTGTAGTAGTACTTGCAGTAGTAGTAGTACTTGTAGTAGTACTTGTAGTAGTGCTTAGTAGTACTTGTAGTAGTACTTGTAGTAGTACTTGTAGTAGTACTTGTAGTAGTACTTGTACCTCTCCGTGGTAGATGAGGATCTGGAAGAACGTGTCCATGAGGAGGATTCTGTCCGGAAGAATCGAACTGGAGTCCAACAGAACTGGCTACAAGAAAAACTGGGTCAGAACCAGGACTAGACCAGGACTAGACCAGGACTAGACCAGGACTAGACCAGGACTAGACCAGGACTAGACCAGGTGGAGTCCCTCAGGCTGGGCAGATAGGGGGCGGGGCAGTAAGGTCTGTGTGGGTCCCTGTGTGTGAGTCTGTGTGGGTCTGTGGGGGGGTCAGTAGGTCAGTGGGGGGGTCAGTGGGTCTGTGGGGGGTCAGTGGGGGGGTCAGTAGGTCAGTGGGGGGTCAGTGGTCTGTGGGGGGGTCAGTGGGTCTGTGGGGGGGGGTCAGGGGGGGTCAGTAGGTCCCTGTGGGGGGGTCAGTGGGGGGTCAGTGGGTCAGTGGGTCTGTGGGGGGGTCAGTGGGTCCCTGTGGGGGGGGGGTCAGTAGGTCCCGGTGGGGGGGGGGGTCAGTGGGTCTGTGGGGGGGGGGGTGGGGGGGTCAGTGGGTCTGTGGGGGGGTCAGTGGGTCAGTGGGGGGTCAGGTCTGGGGGGTCAGGGGGTCAGTGGGTGTGGGGGGGTCAGTAGGTCCCTGTGGGGGTCAGGGTCAGTGGGTCAGTGGGGGGGTCAGTAGGTCCCTGTGGGGGGGTCAGTGGGTCTGTGGGGGGGTCAGTGGGGGGTCAGTAGGTCCCTGTGGGGGGTCAGTGGGGTCAGTGGGGGGGTCAGTGGGTCTGTGGGGGGGTCCAGTGGGTCCCAGCGGGGGGGGTCAGTAGGTCCCTGTGGGTGGGGTCAGTGGGGGGTCAGTGGGGGGGTCAGTAGGTCCCTGTGGGGGGGGTCAGTGGGTCCCTGTGGGGGGTCAGTGGGGGGTCAGTAGGTCCCTGTGGGGGGGTCAGTGGGTCTGTGGGGGGTCAGTGGGTCAGTGGGGGTCAGTAGGTCCTGTGGGGGGGTCAGTGGGTCTGTGGGGGGGTCAGTAGGTCCCTGTGGTCGGGGGTCAGTGGTCCCTGTGGGGGGGTCAGTGGGTCAGTGGGGGGTTCAGTAGGTCCCTGTGGGGGGGTCAGTGGGGGGGTCAGTAGGTCCCTGTGGGGGGGTCAGTGGGTCCCTGCGGGGGGGCCCTTACCTCCGGGGGCCCGTTGAAGGAGTAGGCGTAGAGGACGGGCTGGACCATGATGAGGGCCTGGGTCAGGTCTTGGCGGTTGAAGTGGTGTCTGTAGAAGCTGCTCTCGTCTGGACTGTTGTTAAACACCTGAAGGAACGGAGACCTGCGCAGGTGGAACATGAACTGTGGACCAATCACAGACAGGCAGGGTTAAACACACCAATCACAGACAGGCAGGGTTAAACACACCAATCACAAGGAGGGTTCAAGGTTAAAGGTCATAGGAGGTCAGAGGTCACCTGAGGATACAGGGAGAAGGTCTCAGAGAATCTGAAGGAGTTTGGGTCGTCCTTATGATAATCTCCAAACTTCTGACACTGGAACAAACAAAAGACAAATACTACAAGTACTACAAGTACTACTACTACTACTACTACTACTACTACTACTACTACTGTACTACTACTACTACTACTACTACTACTACTACTGTACTACTACTACTACTACTGCTGTACTACTGCTGTACTACTGCTGTACTACTACTACTGTACTACTACTACTGTACTACTACTACTGTACTACTACTGTACTACTACTGTACTACTACTACTACTGTACTACTGTACTACTACTACTACTGTACTACTACTGTACTACTACTACTACTGCTACTACTACTGTACTACTGCTGTACTACTACTACTGTACTACTACTACTGTACTACTACTACTACTACTGCTACTACTACTACTACTACTACTACTGTACTACTGTACTACTACTACTGTACTACTACTACTACTACTGTACTACTACTGTACTACTACTGTACTACTACTGTACTACTACTACTGTACTACTACTACTGTACTACTACTACTGCTACTACTACTACTGTACTACTACTACTGTACTACTACTACTGTACTACTACTGCTGTACTACTGCTGTACTACTGCTGTAGTACTGCAGCACTAATACAGCAGTACAACTGTACTACTGCTGTAGTAGTACAGTTGTACTGCTGTAGTAGTGCTGTAGTAGTACAGTACTGCTGTAGTAGTGCTGTAGTAGTACAGTACTGCTGTAGTAGTGCTGTAGTAGTACAGTACTGCTGTAGTAGTGCTGTAGTAGTGCTGTAGTAGTGCTAGTACAGTAGTGCTGTAGTAGTGCTGTAGTAGTACAGTAGTGCTGTAGTACTGCTGTAGTAGTGCTGTAGTAGTACAGTAGTGCTGTAGTAGTGCTGTAGTAGTACAGTAGTAGTACAGTAGTACTGCTGTAGTAGTGCTGTACTGCTGTAGTAGTACTGCAGTAGTGCTGTAGTAGTGCTGTACTGCTGTAGTAGTACGTAGTGCTGTAGTAGTGCTGTACTGCTGTAGTAGTACTGCAGTAGTACTGTAGTAGTACAGTAGTACTGCTGTAGTAGTGCTGTACTGCTGTAGTAGTAGTGCTGTACTGCTGTAGTAGTACTGCAGTAGTGCTGTAGTACCACAGCAGTACCAGAGGGGGCACTGTGTCGTACCAGGCGGATGAGTTGTCGGTCCAACCATCTCAGGACGTCGGGTCCTTCCTCCGTCTCGGCTCGATAAACCGCCAACCGAGCCATCAAGATGGCCGCCGCCTCCTGGTCAAACGACGCCGCGATGCTCTGGATCTGACTCTGAGCGTCTGTACACAAGTACTACTACAAGTATCTAAGTACAACACTAAGATACTACAGAGACTACTATACAAATACTATACTACTACTACTACTACTACATCTGCTCAGTCCGATAAACACAAGTACTACTACTACTACCAGTAGTCTATACAGCCTATAAGTAGTACCTGCTATAGCCTACCTGTAGTGCAGTAGTAGATCTTCAGTAATTTGTAGTATTTGTAGTACTTACTTCCTGGCAGTGACTCTGATTCGTCTTTGTCTGTAGTAGTAGTAGTAGTAGTAGTAGTAGTATTTGTAGTACTTACTTCCTGGCAGTGACTCTGACTCTGTATTCCTCTAGTAGCTCGAGTCCTTGATATTGAGTCACAAACTGAACGGCTCCTCGACCTCCCTGAGGAATCGGAGCGCTGTGCTGCAGGTCACACAGGTCATACAGGTCACACTCAGGTCATACAGGTCACATACAGGTCATACAGGTCACATACAGGTCATACAGGTCACACTCAGTCATACAGGTCACACTCAGGTCACTCAGGTCACACTCAGGTCACACAGATCACACTCAGGTCATACAGGTCACACTCAAGTCACACTCAGGTCACACTCAAGTCACACTCAGGTCACACAGATCACACTCAGTCACACAGATCACACTCAGGTCACACTCAGGTCATACAGGTCACTCAGGTCACACTTAGGTCACACTCAGGTCACACTCAGGTCACACAGATCACACTCAGGTCATACAGGTCACACTCAAGTCACACTCAGGTCACACTCAGGTCACACTCAGGTCACACAGATCACACTCAGGTCACACAGATCACACTCAGGTCACACAGGTCACACTCAGGTCACACTGGTCACATTCAGGTCACTCAGGTCACACTCAGGTCACACAGGTCACACTCAGGTCAGAAGTGTGTCTCAGTTCAAACCACTCAGACCATCATTAGTCTTGAGGGGGCAAGGGGGTCAGTAGTCTGTGGGGGGGTAGTCTGTGGGGGGTCAGTAGTCTTGTGGGGGGTCAGTAGCCTGTGGGGGAGTCAGTAGACTGTGGGGGGGTCAGTAGTCTTGTGGGGGGGTCAGTAGCCTGTGGGGGGGTCAGTTGTGGGGTCAGTAGTCTTGTGGGGGGGTCAGTAGCCTGTGTGGGGGGTCAGTAGACTGTGGGGGGGTCAGTAGTCTTGTGGGGGGGTCAGTAGCCTGGGGGGGTCAGTGGGGGGTCAGTAGTCTGTGGGGGGTCAGTAGCCTGGGGGGGGGGGGGGGGGGTCAGTAGTCTTGGGGGGGTCATGGGGGGGGTCAGTAGCCTGTGGGGGTCAGTAGACTGGGGGGTCAGTAGTCTTGTGGGGGGGGGGGGGTGGTCAGTGGGGGGGCTCTCTCGCTCTGAGCTGTAATTGTTTCTCTGCAGGTGACTGACGGCGTCTCCATGGAAACACTGCACAGGTGATTACAGGTAATTACACAAGCCCCGCCCCCTTCCCTCTGCACACAACACCTGAGACCAGAGACCAGACCAGGACTGAACCAGAGACCAGAGACCAGACCAGGACTGAACCAGAGACCAGAGACCAGGACTGAACCAGAGACCAGACCAGGACTGAACCAGAGACCAGAGACCAGACCAGGACTGAACCTGTCCAGAGGATCCAGATCAAAACCAGAGACAAAACCAGGTCTACACCAGGTCTACACCAGGACTGGACCAGGATCAAGGAGGAGTCTAAACCAGAGTCCGGACCGGAAACTACACCAGAGACCGGACCAGAGACCAGAGACCGGACCAGAGACCGGACCAGAGACCGGACCAGAGACCGGACCAGAGACCGGACCAGAGACCAGAGTCTGGAGAGAAGATGAGACTGGAAAAACTGAATCAAAGTGAATTTACCCAAGACAACGTTTGATGGAACTAAACTGGAACTAAACCAGGTCTGAACCAGAACTAAACCAGGACTAAACCAGGTCTGAACCAGAACTAAACCAGGACTAAACCAGGTCTGAACCAGGACTAAACCAGGACTAAACCAGGTCTGAACCAGGACTAAACCAGGACTCATGGACTTATTTTTAAATTTCTTTTGTTTCTTGATTTTAAAAAAATAAATTTGAGATTTTTTTTAGAGCTGCAACTGAACCATGACTCAGCAAATCCTCTGAGCTTAGACTAATGACAGGCTCCAGACCAGGACTAGACCAGGACTAGACCAGGACTAGACCAGGACTGAACCAGGACTGAACCAGGACTGAACCAGGACTAGACCTACAGTAGAATCAGAAGTGGATCTGGAGGAGAAGGTTCTGCTCCTGTTTCAGACTCGACTCCATCTGAAAACATCTCAACGGCTCTTCGCTCTCCAGACCCAGACTCAGACCCAGACCCAGACCCAGACTCAGACCCAGACTCAGACCCAGACCCAGACTCAGACTCAGACTCAGACTCAGACCCAGACCCAGACCCAGACCCAGACTCAGACCCAGACCCAGACTCAGACCCAGACTCATCCCCCTGACCCGCAGACCCATGTGACCCTGGTGTGTGGAGGCAGAGGTGCGTTTGACCCTCAGGATGAACTGCTCCCTGCTCCAGGCCCCGCCCAACCTCTCTGACCCCTGTGGGGAGGGTCCCTCTGGGGCCCCGGGGCTCTGCGGGGCCCTGTACTCGTGTCTGCTGGCTCTGCTCCTGCTGCCTGCTGCTGCGGGGAACCTGAGTCTGATCCTGACCCTCTGGACCAGAGACCCGGACCTCAGAGTCCTCGGAGGCCTCAGGGGGACGCCGGGGCACGGGACTAGAGGCTCCGGGGGGCCCGCGTGGTCCGGGGGGCCCGCGTGGTCCGGGGGTCCGTGCTCCTGCTTCACTCTGAGCCTGAGCGTGTCTGACCTGCTCCTCGGCCTCAGCGTCGTCCCCTCGGCTCTGTACTGCAGCATCGCCAACGTCCACCAGGGGGAGCCACACCCACACTGGTCAGTCACAGTCTGCTCAGGCAGGACGCCGCTTCTACTACTCTTCTTCCTCCTCACCCTCTCCTCTTCCTCACCCTCTCCTCTTCTTCCTCCTCTTCCTCACTTCCTCTTCGTCAGGTGTCAGGTGGGCGGGTTCCTCTTCGTCCTCTTCCTCACGTCGTCTCTTCACGCTCGCTTGTGGGCGGCGGTGAGGCAGTTTTGGGAGATCCGTCACGCCCTCAGTAATGGCCGCCTGTGGACTTCCTGTCGGATCCGCGTGTTGATTCTTCTTCTGTGGATTTACAGTGTCGTTAACGCCGCACTTCCTGTCCTGGGCGTGGGAAAGTACAGGTAGGAGCCGCCGCGCTCGCACCTGAGTGATGTCACATCCTGTACACGCCCTGTTCTGTCCCTCACACTGACGTTGCACCGGGGCCTTCTGTATGTGTGTCTATGGGGGAATGTTCAGCAGTTACCATGGAGCCACGACGCACAAACGCACGAACACAAACAGAAACGCACAAAGCACACGCAAACAGAAACACCGATAAAGACGTTTTAAGATCGTCTGAAAACTCCAGAAAAAAAACAACAAAGTGATTTAAAGAAACATTTAAAGTGACAGAGTCGAGTTTAACTGAAGGAGACGCACAAACACACTGAGCTAATGCTAACGCTAATGCTAATGCTTTATTTCCATGTTGTTTATCACAGACGCAGTCGGGTTATATTTATATTTACATTATATATTTGTATACATGCTGTATATATATATTATGTGTTATATACAGGTACAGCGTCGCTCGCGCTCTGTGCGCTCAGTCTGCTCGAGGATGATGTATATATGTTGTATATATGTTGTATAAATGTTGTATAAATGTTGTATGTTGTATAAATGTTATATGTTGTATATATGTTTTATATATATATATGTTATATTTTTGTGTTATATACAGGTACAGCGTCGCTCGCGCTCTGTGCGCTCAGTCTGCTCGAGGATGATGTATATATGTTGTATAAATGTTATATGTTGTATATATGTTTTATATATATGTTTTATATATATATATGTTATATTTTTGTGTTATATACAGGTACAGCGTCGCTCGCGCTCTGTGCGCGCTCAGTCTGCTCGAGGTGGACGGCGTCTCCAGGGCGATGTCGTTGTGGTGGCTGATTGTTTCCGTGGCGACGCCGCTGACGCTCACGTGCGCGCTCCAGGGGTACGTGGTGCACGTGGCGCGGCGACAGGCGCGAAGAGGAACCTTCAGGTGCAACGAGACGCACTGTTTCTACGTCCCCGCCCACGTCTACGAGAAGAGCTCCAACGCCCTGCTCACCGGGACAGGTCCGACTGAGACCGGGACCGAGACCGGACCGAGACCGGGACCGTGACCAGGACCGAGACCAGGACCGAGACCAGGACCGTGACCAGGACCGTGACCAGGACCGAGACCAGGACCGAGACCAGGACCGAGACCAGGACCGAGACCAGGACCGTGACCAGGACCGTGACCAGGACCGTGACCAGGACCGAGACCAGGACCGAGACCAGGACCGAGACCAGGACCGTGACCAGGACCGAGACCAGGACCGAGACCAGGACCGGGACTGAGACCAAGATCAGGACCACGACCAGAACAGGGAGGGACCAAGACCAGGACTGGGACTGAGACCAGGACAAACACTAGGACTAGGACCAGGACCAGGACCAGGACCAGGACTGGGCTCCAGGGTCTAGCCTGGTTTGCAGGTGGGATCATAACCAGTTTAGGAGCTGCTCAGATTCAGACTCATAAATGTGACACATGTAAACAGAACGACAGGTGTGTTTGTCTTTCATTACAGACGCACAGACAGGTGAGACAGGTGAGACAGGTGAGACAGGTGAGACAGGTGAGTGTCAGGTGAGTGTCAGGTGAGTGTCAGGTGAGGACAGGTGAGGACAGGTGAGGCAGGTGAAGGCAGGTGAGACAGGTGAGGCAGGTGAGTGTCAGGTGAGGCAGGTGAGGCAGGTGAGACAGGTGAGGCAGGTGAGTGTCAGGTGAGGTGACAGGTGAGTGTCAGGTGAGTGTCAGGTGAGACAGGTGTGACAGGTGCACTCATAGTTCTAATAATGTTCTGTGATGTTTTTATTAGTCACATATTTACACAAAGTAACAAACGAGTCTGACACAGACCAGGACTAAACCAGGACTAAACCAGGACTAAACCAGGACTAAACCAAGACTAAACCAGAACTAAACCAGGACTAAACTAGGTCTAGACCAGGTCTAAACCAGGTGTGGTCCTGTTCTCTCGTCAGGTGCGCTGCTTTTCACCTGGACTCCGTTTCTTTCTGTGAGTCTTTATGAAGTTCTGAGTCTGGACCTGGTCCCGGTCTGGGTCTCTCAGGGGTCCGTGCTCTTGGTGCTGAGCAGCTGCGCCGTGACCCCCGGAGTCACCTGCCTCACCCAGACGTAAGCCCCGCCCCCTGCACCTGACACGCACCTGACACATGAGAGGACACCTGACGCGCACCTGACGCGCACCTGACGCGCACCTGACCTGACGCGCACCTGACGCGCACCTGACGCACACCTGACGCACACCTGACGCACCTGACACACTGTTACGTGTGTCTCCGTTTGTTCCGTTTGTTCCGTTTGTTCCGTTTGTTCCGTTTGTTCCATTTGTTCCGTTTGTTCCGTTTGTTCCATTTGTTCCGTTTGTTCTGTTTGTTCCAGGCCGTATCGGGCGGCGGCGTGCGTCCTCATGTCCCGCCTCCTTCAGCGGTTCTCACGCCCAAGCCCCGCCCCTCCTCCTGAAGCGGCCAATCAGATCTCTACGACCTGGGACGTCACTTCCTGGAGCCGGGAACGCCGCCTCGTGATTCGCCAACGCGGATTTATGTTTCTGCGGCAACGGAGACTGACGGGAGCAGGCAGGGGCAGGCAGGGGCAGGCAGGAGGGCAGACAGGGGAAGGCAGGGGAGGCAGAGCAGGCAGGGAGCAGGCAGGAGCAGGCAGGGCAGGCAGGCAGGGGCAGGCAGGGGCAGGCAGGGCAGCAGGGACAGGGAGCAGGCAGGGGCAGGCAGGGGAAGGACAGGGGCAGACAGGGAGCAGCAGCAGGGGCAGACAGGGGGCAGGCAGGGGCAGCAGACAGGAGCAGACAGGGGAAGGCAGGGGCAGGCAGGGGCAGGACAGGAGCAGACAGGAGCAGCAGGGGGCAGGGGCAGACAGGAGCAGACAGGGGAAGGCAGGGGGCAGCAGACAGGAGCAGGCAGGGGCAGGCAGGGGCAGGACAGGGGCAGGCAGGGGGCAGGGCAGGGGCAGACAGGAGCAGGCAGGGGCAGGGCAGGGAGCAGGCAGGAGCAGACAGGGCAGGCAGGGGCAGACAGGAGCAGACAGGGGCAGACAGGAGCAGGCAGGGGCAGACGGATTTCTGACTCGATGTTTGCTAAATAAATAAAAGTTAAAGTTGTTCTCGTCCGTCGTGTCTTGGATCTGTGGATAAGCCCCGCCCCCTC
>NW_026570971.1:227500-237500 GCF_026225935.1 Boleophthalmus pectinirostris | reverse complement strand
GGTCACACACACACACAGGTACACACACACACAGGTCACACACACAGGTCACACACACAGGTCACACACACAGGTCACACACAGAGGTCACAGAGGTCGGTCCTGGTCTAGTTCTGCTTCAGTCTTTAGTCCTGGTTTAGACTCAGTTCTGATCGGTTTTAGTTCCTGGTCTCATCCAGTACTTGGAGGCCTTCTTCAGTCCCGGTTCAGTTTCGGTCCGGACCCGGTCTGGACCCGTACCTTGGTGGCCTTCTTGAGGAACTTGGCGCCGTCCTTCTCGATGTCGTGCCAGGACCTGATGGGCGTCTTCAGTTCGTCTCCCACCACCATCCCGGGCCCCTGAGTCGCCGGGCCCCCCATGAACGTCATGATCCGGGCCCCCGTGTTCGGGAACGTGCACTGCACACAGAACAGAGAACTGTGTAGTGCACAGGGGCATTGTGGGAGGTGTAGGACACAGGTGTAGGACACAGGTGTAGGACACAGGTGTAGGACACAGGTGTAGGACACAGGTGTAGGACACAGGTGTAGGAACAGGTGTAGGAAACAGGTGTAGGACACAGGTGTAGGACACAGGTGTAGGACACAGGTGTAGGACACAGGTGTAGGAAACAGGTGTAGGACACAGGTGTAGGAAACAGGTAGGACAGGTGTAGGTGTGGACACAGGTGTAGGACACAGGTGTAGGACAGGACACAGGTGTAGGACACAGGTGCATTGTGGGAGGTGTAGTCACCTCCAACAGTCCCACGGCGATGGACAGGGCCACTCCCAGACTCCTCAGGGGCCTCTTCCCCTGAGTCACAGGCCAAGGGTCCCGCTGCAGCTCCCCCAACAAATCTGTCAGGTTCATGTCGATCTTCTGCACCGGCTGAAGGAACCTGAGGGAAGAAGAAGAAGAGAAAGAGAGTGAGTATCCTGTCCAGTCCTGTAGGGGGCGCTCTTACCCGTAGGTGGCGCTCTTACCCGTAGGGGCGCTCTTACCCGTAGGGGGCGCTCTTACCCGTAGGGGGCGCTCTTACCCGTAGGTGGCGCTCTTACCCGTGGGGGGCGCTCTTACCCGTGGGGGGCGCTCTTACCCGTGGGGCGCTCTTACCCGTGGGGGCGCTCTTACCCGTGGGGGGCGCTCTTACCCGTGGGGGGCGCTCTTACCCGTAGGGGGCGCTCTTACCCGTAGGGGGCGCTCTTACCCGTAGGTGGCGCTCTTACCTGTTGCTCAGAGGTTGTGGAGTCTGAGGAGCTCGTCCTTGAGCCGCTGCAGGTTTGGTCAAACCCAACATCTCCTGAAACATGAGACACGAGACGTGAGACCTGAGTCCTACAGCAGAACCAGGTCTGGAGTCAGGTCTGAGGTTCAGGTCTGAGGTTCTGGTCTGAGGTTCAGGTCTGAGGTTCTGGTCTGAGGTTCTGGTCTGAGGTTCTGAGGTCTGAGGTTCTGGTCTGAGGTTCTGGTCTGGTCTGAGGTTCAGGTCTGAGGTTCTGGTCTGAGGTTCTGGTCTGAGGTTCAGGTCTGAGGTTCTGGTCTGAGGTTCTGGTCTGAGGTTCAGGTCTGAGGTTCTGGTCTGAGGTTCAGGTCTGAGGTTCTGGTCTGAGGTTCAGGTCTGAGGTTCAGGTCTGAGGTTCAGGTCTGAGGTTCAGGTCTGAGGTTCTGGTCTGGGTCTGGGTCCGGGTCCGGGTCAGTGTTGTGGTCCTGACCTGAAGCTGCTTGGCGCTCAGGTCCTTGGTCCCTCTGAACACGTAGCTCTTGGAGATGCCCTCACAGCCGAGCTCGTGGACCTGGACCATGCGGCCGAAGGTGATGAGACCCACCAGAGCAGCAGGGGGCAGCAGAGACAGAGACATCTGCAGAGACTCCTTCAGCGCCTGCAGGTCCTCGTCCTCGATGCAGGTGTCCACCACGTACAGGAAGAGCAGGGGCATGGGGGGGCCGCGCTGGGGGGTCACACGGGGTCAGGCAGAGGTCACGCAGAGGTCACACAGAGGTCACACAAAAAAATGGTTCCAGAAAAACCAAAGAGTCCCAGAAAAACCTGAACCTGACCCTGTTAGAACCACAACCAGCAGAACAACCACCGGAACCTGTTAGAACCACCTTCAACCAGACCAGGTCCAGACCAAGTCCAAACCAGGTCCAGACCAGGTCCAGACCAGGTCCAGACCAAGTCCCAGGTCTTGCCTGTCTCCACGGGCTCCAGAACTGTGAGAGTCCCAGGGACGCCGACTTCAGGAGAAACAAGATCTTCACTCAACTGAACAACAAGAACCAGGACTAAACCAGGACTAAACCAGGACTAAACCAGGTCTAAACCAGGACTAAACCAGGACTAAACCAGGACTAAACCAGGACTAAACCAGGTCTAAACCAGGACTAAACCAGGACTAAACCAGGACTAAACCAGGACTAAAACCAGGTCTAAACCAGGTCTAAACCAGGACTAAACCAGGACTAAACCAGGACTAAACCAGGACTAAACCAGGACTAAACCAGGACTAAAACCAGGACTAAACCAGGACTAAACCAGGACTAAACCAGGACTCTAAACCAGGACTAAACCAGGACTAAACCAGGACTAAACCAGGACTAAACCAGGACTAAACCAGGACTAAACCAGGTCTAAACCAGGACTAAACCAGGACTAAACCAGGTCTAAACCAGGACTAAACAGGACTAAACCAGGTCTAAACCAGGTCTAAACCAGGACTAAACCAGGACTAAACCAGGACTAAACCAGGACTAAACCAGGACTAAACCAGGTCTAAACCAGGACTAAACCAGGACTAACCAGGACTAAACCAGGACTAAACCAGGACTAAAAACCAGGAACTAAACCAGGACTAAACCAGGAACTAAACCAGGACTAAACCAGGAACTAAACCAGGACTAACCAGGACTAAACCAGGACTAAACCAGGACTAAACCAGGTCTAAAACCAGACTAAACCAGGACTAAAACCAGGTCTAAACCAGGACTAAACCAGGACTAAACCAGGACTAAACCAGGACTAAACCAGGACTAAACCAAACCAGGAACTAAACCAGGACTAAACCAGGACTAAACCAGGACTAAACCAGGACTAAACCACTAAACCAGGACTAAACCAGGACTGAACCAGGACTAAACCAGGACTAAACCAGGACTAAACCAGGACTAAACCAGGACTAAACCAGGACTAAACCAGACTAAACAGGACTAAGGACCAGGACTAAACAGGACTAAAAGGACTAAACCAGGACTAAACCAGGACTAAACCAGGACTAAACCAGGACTAAACCAGGACTAAACCAGGACTAAACCCTAAACCAGGACTAAACCAGACTAAACCAGGACAGGATTAAACCAGACTAAACCAGGACTAAACCAGACTAAACCAGGACCTAAACCAGGACTAAACCAGGCTACTAAACCAGAAGGACTAAACCAGAACTAAACCAGGACTAAACCAGGACTAAACCAGGACTAAAACCTAACCAGGACTAGGACTAACCAGGACTAAACCAGGGAACTAAACCAGGACTAAACCAGGACTAAACCAGGACTAAACCAGGACTAAACCAGACTAAACCTAAACCAGACTAAACCTAAAAGGACTAAACCAGAGGACTAAACCAGGACTAAACCAGGACTAAACCAGGACTAAACCAGACTAAACAGAACTAAACCAGGACTGAACCAGGACTAAACCAGGACTAAACCAGGACTAAACCAGACTAAACCAGGACTAAACCAGACTAAACAAACTAAACCAGGACTAAACCAGGACTAAACCAACCAGGTCTAAACCAGGACTAAACCAGGACTGATCTAAACCAGGACTAAACCAGGACGACTAACCAGACTAAACCAGGACTAAACCAGGTCTAAACCAGGACTAAACCAGGACTAAACCAGACTAAACCAGGACTAAACAGGACTAACCAGGACTAAACCAGAACTAAACCAGGACTAAACCAGGACTAAACCAGGACTAAACCACCAGACCAGACTAAACCAGAACTAAACCAGGACTAAACCAGGACTAAACCAGGGTCTAAACCAGGTCTAAACCAGGACTAAACCAGGAACTAAACCAGGACTAAACCAGGACTAAACCAGGACTAAACCAGGACTAAACCAGGACTAAACCAGGACTAAACCAGGACTAAACCAGGACTAAACCAAGACTAAACCAGGACTAAAGGACTAAACCAGGACTAAACCAGACTAAACCTAAACCAGGACTACCAACCAGACTAAACAAGACTAAACCAAAGACTAAACCAGGACTAAACCAGGACTAAAAGACTAAACCACTAAACAGGACTAAACTAAACCAAGACTAAAACCAAACCAGGACTAAACCAGGACTAAACCAAGACTAAACCAAAACTAAACCAGGACTAAACCAGACTAAACCAGGACTAAACCAGAACTAAACCAACGACTAAACCGACTAAACCAGACTAAACCAGGACTAAACCAGGACTAAACCAGGACTAAACCAAGACTAAACCAGGACTAAACCAGGACTAAACCAGGACTAAACTAAACCAAGACTAAACCAAGACTAAACCAGGACTAAACCAGGACTAAACCAGGACTAAACCAAGACTAAACCAAGACTAAACCAAGGACTAAACCAAGACTAAACCAAGACTAAACCAGACTAAACCAGGACTAAACCAAGACTAAACCAGGACTAGGACTAAACCAGGACTAAACCAGTCTAAAACCAGGACTGAACCAGGACTAAACCAGACTAAACCCGGACTAAACCTAAACCCGGACTAAACCACTAAACCAGGACTAAACCAGACTAAACCAAGACTAAACCAGGACTAAACCAAGACTAAACAAGACAAGACTAAACCAGGACTAAAACCAGGACTAAACCAGGACTAAACTAAAGACTAAACCAGGACTAAACCAAGACTAAACCAAGACTAAAACCAAGACTAAACCAAGACTAAACCAAGGACTAAACCAAGACTAAACCAGGACTAAACCAAGACTAAACCAAGACTAAACCAGGACTAAACCAGGACTAAACCAGGACTAAACCAAGACTAAACCAAGACTAAACCAAGACTAAACCGGACTAAACCAGGACTAAACCAAGACTAAACCAGGACTAAACCAAGACTAAACCAAGACTAAACCAGGACTAAACCAAGACTAAACCAAGACTAAACCAAGACTAAACCAGGACTAAACCAGGACTAAACCAAGACTAAACCAAGACTAAACCAGGACTAAACCAGGACTAAACCAGGACTAAACCAGGACTAAACCAAGACTAAACCAAGACTAAACCAGGACTAAACCAGGACTAAACCAAGACTAAACCAAGACTAAACCGGACTAAACCAGGACTAAACCAAGACTAAACCAAGACTAAACCAAGACTAAACAGACTAAACCAGGACTAAACCAGGACTAAACCAAGACTAAACCAAGACTAAACCAAGACTAAACCAGACTAAACCAAGACTAAACCAAGGACTAAAAGACTAAACCAAGACTAAACCAAGACTAAACCAAGACTAAACCAAGACTAAACCAGACTAAACCAGACTAAACCAGACTAAACCAAGACTAAACCAAGACTAAAAAGACTAAACCAGGACTAAACCAGGACTAAACCAAGGACTAAACCAGGACTAAACCAGGACTAAACCAAGACTAAACCAAGACTAACCAAGACTAAACGGACTAAAAGGACTAAACCAAGACTAAACCAAGACTAAACCAAGACTAAACCAGGACTAAACCAGGACTAAACCAAGACTAAACCAAGACTAAACCAAGACTAAACCAGGACTAAACCAGGACTAAACCAGGACTAAACCAAGACTAAACCAAGACTAAACTAAACCAAGACTAAACCAGACTAAACCAGACTAAACCAAGGACTAAACCTAAAAGACTAAACCAAGACTAAACCAAGACTAAACCAAGACTAAACCAAACTAAACCAGACTAAACCAAGACTAAACCAAGACTAGACCAAACTAAACCAAGGACTAAACCAGGACTAAACCAAGACTAAACCAGGACTAAACCAGGACTAAACCTAAACCAAGACTAAACCAAGACTAAACCAGACTAAACCAAGGACTAAACCAGGACTAAACCAAGGACTAAACCAAGACTAAACCAAGACTAAACCAAGACTAAACCAAGACTAAACCAAGGACTAAACCAGGACTAAACCAAGACTAAACCCAAGACTAAACCAGGACTAAACCAGACTAAAACCAAGACTAAACCGGACTAAACCAGGACTAAACCTAAAAGACTAAAAAGACTAAACCAAGACTAAACCAAGACTAAACCAGGACTAAACCAAGACTAAACCAGACTAAACCAGGACTAAACCAGGACTAAACCAGGACTAAACCAGGACTGAACCTGGACCCTCACCTGGACGACATATTCGATGGTGGAAAACTGTGGGAGGAGCTCAGCAGGTTGGTTCACCTCAGAAATCCCAGCGTAGGAAGGAGGAAACTGCAGAAGAAGAAATCAGAACCAGAGTCAGGACCTGCAGGAGGTTCTGGGGGGGGGTTCTGGGGGGGGGGTTCTTGGGGGGGGAGGTTCTGGGGGGGGGTTCTGGCGGAGGTTCTGGGGGAGGTTCTGGGGGGGAGGTTCTGGGGGAGGTTCTGGGGAGGTTCTGGGGGGGGGGGGGGGAGGTTCTGGGGGGGGGGGGAGTTCTGGGGGAGGTTCTGGGGGGAGGTTCTGGGGGGGGGGGTTCTGACCTGGTTCCTCTGGTAGCAGAAGTTGCAGGCCCAGAGTTTGGCTCTGTAATCCACCTGACTGAAACAAACAAACAAGAAGAAGAAGAACTTTACTTTGGTTAAAGCCACAGTGCGGAACATTTTCATTCTGGATGTTTTTGCTGCTCGTGTCCTTCAGAGACACAGAGGACTTGCCTCTCCACAAACCTGACTCTTCTTCTTCTCCTCACAGTTTTTGTCTTGGAAAAATCATGTTTTTTAAAAATAAATATTTAACAGAACCGTTCTGAAACTCTGGAAATATTTATTTGTGTTTTTAGTTTTTACGTTTATAGTTTTTATTTGTTTATAGTTTTTATTTGTTTATTGTTTATATTTGTTTATTGTTTAAATTTGTTTATTGTTTTTATTTGTTTATTGTTTTATTTGTTTATTGTTCATAAAGACGATCAAATGTCAAATGTGGAACCAGAGCCTCAAATCTGTAAAACAAATTTCCTTTCGTGTTTGAATAAAACGACTGAACTGAACTTGAAACTTTTCATCTGAACTTTGGTTTGAATTTTGTTTTCATGAGTCCAGAAAGTTCCAGACTGGAGCTTTAAACGTCGCTCCCAATAAAAACATTTAAATCAGGTTAAACCAAGTCTAAACCCCGCCCCCTCCCACCTAACCCGCCCCCTGTTCCCTTAACCCCTCCCCCTAACCCCTCCCACCGTGTAACCCCACCCCCTGTTCCCCCGTGTAACCCCCCCCCTGACCCCCCCTGACCCCCAGTCCCCCCCCCGTGTCTCCCCCGTGTCCCCCCGTGTCCCCCCCCCCCCGTGTCCCCCCGTGTCCCCCCGTGTCCCCCCGGTGTCCCCCGGTCCCCCGGTGTCCCCCGTCCCTGACCCCCGTGTCCCCCCGTGTCCCCCCCCCCCCCCGTGTCCCCCCCGTGTCCCCGCGTCTCACCAGAGCGGGTTGAGGACGGCGCGGCAGGTGGCTCTGCTGCAGAGGACGGGTTCGTACTGGATGGGGGGGAGGTCGGGTCGTTCCTTCAGGGGGGTGAAGAGCGCCGCGATGGGGACCACCATGCGGGTGGCCTCCAGGCGAGACGACGGCCACACGTTCCAACTGAAACGGACGCCGTCGCGCTCCTCGTTCTGAGAGATGTACTCGGAGAACGTCGCCATCGAGCTGAGGGACACGAAGAAGAAGAAGAAGAAGAAGAAGAAGAAGAAGAAGAAGAAGGTGTGATGAGAAGGTCTCCTACAAACATCTACAACAACAAACCACAAGAACCAGACGAACAGACAAGAGCAGACAGGACCAGGCAGGTGCAGGACCAGGCAGGAGGACAGGAGGCAGGAGCAGGCAGCAGACAGGTGCAGAGCAGGCAGGAGCAGACAGGAGCAGGCAGGAGCAGGACAGGCAGGTGCAGACAGGCAGGCAGGAGCAGACAGGACCAGGCAGGTGCAGACAGGCAGCAGGACAGGGCAGGCAGGTGCAGGCAGGTGCAGACAGGAGCAGACAGGGACAGCAGGCAGGTGCAGGCAGGGCAGGCAGGGAGCAGACAGGAGCAGACAGGAGCAGACAGGCAGGAGCAGGCAGGTGCAGACAGGTGCAGGAGGCAGGTGCAGGCAGGTGCAGACAGGTGCAGACAGGAGCAGACAGGCAGCAGACAGGAGCAGACAGGAGCAGACAGGGAGCAGGCACAGGGGCAGCAGGCAGGAGCAGACAGGAGCAGACAGGGCAGCAGAGGACAGGCAGCAGACAGGAGCAGACAGGAGCAGACAGGAGCAGGCAGGAGCAGACAGGAGCAGGTGACGTGGCTCTTCATGTGTTTGAAGTTTGTTTACTCAATCCTCAGATTTTCACTGCTCAGTCTGGACAAACAGAACCAGAACCAGGACCAGGACCAGGATCAGAACCAGGACCAGGACCAGAGAGTCCTGGACCTGGGCGGGACCTGCGTCAGAGCCTGGTCCTGGTCCTGGTCCTGGTCCTGGTTCTGGCTCAGGTCTGGGCTGTTTACGTGGGAAAGTTCCTGAGGCAGAATCGCGGCTCCAGAACCGAACCGTCTTCACAAAAGTGAGTCCAAAACAACAACAACAAAAAACAAACAACAACAACAAAGATCTGACAGAAAATCTGAAAGTTTCATTCACCAAGAACGAGGCCGAAGAGAAACAAACAAACAAACAAACAAACAACAAACTGACACAGACCAGGACCAGGACCAGGACCGGGACCGGGACCGGGGACCGGGACCGAGATCGGACTCACCTGAGCGGGGCCGGTTCGTGGGGCCGGGTGCAGCAGCAGCAGAGGCCGGGGGGAGAGGCTCTGGAGGCGGACACTGAGACCGAGACGAGCCGCTGAATCTGCGGAGGATCCACAAGATGGCGGCCGTGCCACGTCACTGCACAGATAGGAAGAGGAGCGAGAGGGCTCACTCTGTTTGATAAACCCGCGCTTCTGTTATGTTAACAGAACCGCGGTTCTGTTCAGGTCCACAAATCCAAATGACCCGATTTAAAATCAATATCCTCCACAGTAACACTTATCTTCAAACAAGGGACGATTTATGTAACATTTTAAATTGAAACTCCAAATAAATGTACAGTTTAATTCATGTATTATATATTTATTATATTCTATTTTCATGTAATAATAATGATAATAATAATAATAATGATATTGTTGTTATTATTATTATTAATAATAATAATAAACAGTTTACTGAGATTTATCGCACTGCAGCTGTGGACAGAGGTCTCACTCTGACACATTCCAAAGAAACATTCCGACGCACAGAAACGTGACGCACGTGATGAAAAATATATAAAGTATTTAAAGAGTTTTTAAGATAGAAAAAAATAAAGCTTATACCAGTGTAAGTTTTATTTCTTATGTCAGTTTTAAACTTGTGAATAGTTCAAATATTTTCATGTCAAATGTCTGAAAACTGTAAAATAAAACTCAGTGTGTTTAGGAGATTAGAAACATGGAGGTGAGACTTAAGTTTTCTTCTTCCTGCTCCTTTGTTGTTATTTTTATTCTGTTTTGACTCATGTTTTCCGTTTCCGTGTAAAAGAAAAGAAAATCCAAAAAACTCTTAGAATAAAAGTTTTTATTGTGATTTGTTTGGACATGTTCTTACAGTTTCACAGACAGAAGAACCAAAGTTTCCTGACCCACTTTTAGTGTTGGTTTCTGTCAAAGCCGGAGGCCGAGCGCAGAAACCAGAAGGTCCAGTTTGAAAACAGAAAGAACAGAAAAGAACAGAAAAGAAAAAACAGAACAG
>NW_026570971.1:207500-222500 GCF_026225935.1 Boleophthalmus pectinirostris | reverse complement strand
GTGTGTGTGTGTGTGTGTGTGTGTGTCTGTGTGTGTATAGTGTGTTGTGTGTGTATAGTGTGTTGTGTGTGTGTCTGTGTGTGCATCTGTGTGTGTATAGTGTGTTGTGTGTTGTGTGTCTGTGTGTGTATGTGTGTGTGTGTGTGTGTCTGTGTGTGTAGTGTGTGTGTGTGTGTGTGTGTGTGTCTGTGTGTGTGTTATAGTGTGTGTGTGTGTGTCTGTGTGTGTCTGTGTGTGTATAGTGTGTGTGTTCTGTGTGTGTATAGTGTGTTGTGTGTGTGTCTGTGTGTGTCTGTGTGTGTATAGTGTGTTGTGTGTGCGTCTGTGTGTGTATAGTGTGTTGTGTGTGTGTCTGTGTGTGTATAGTGTGTTGTGTGTGTGTCTGTGTGTGTATAGTGTGTTGTGTGTGTGTCTGTGTGTGTATAGTGTGTTGTGTGTGCGTCTGTGTGTGTATAGTGTGTTTGTTAATATTACTCTGTTGTGTCTGGTCCTTTATATTTATGTGGCATCATTATTTTAGGCCGTAACAGGCTGTTTGTTGCGCCCTCCCCGGACGTACAGGATTTAAGGGGAGAGGGACGCGCGCGCGGACACGCGCACATGTGTGACGTCACACGCCGACTGGGACGCATGCCAGGAGTGTCAGGAGCTGTCAGTGCCGTGGAGCCACGCTGTTTGGGATAATATCGCTGTACCACTTGTGGATTATTGCGCTTCCATTCACGCGGGATTTACTACTTCGCCACGGGAGCTCCTGGATCGTGCGTCAAAGCCAGAGCGCGGGTACCGTGAGTAACGCCGAAACTCTGCCAACTCACGTTGCTTCTGCCGCGCAGCGAGGGGAAAACTTCGGGGACATTTTGGGGACAACTAAAGTTGCTCGGGACTGTTATGGTGAAGGGTGGTGGACAGTTATCGAACCGTTTCTTTATTGTTTTGTTGCACTGGAGTTTGGGTTTTGGGGATTGGGTGCGTTCGAGCGCGGGGTGGGGGGTATTGTGTGTTAACGTGGCCAAACTCGTGTGTATCTGGCAAGGCCAATAAAAGCCTGATAGGCCAACAGCAGTTCATTTTTGCATGTCCTTATTTCACCCCCGCTGATATGAATGGATCCTCCCTTGCGTTGTAGCTTTTCTCTTGTCGAGAACAGGTGATTTGTTACAGTGTGTGTTTGTTGTGCGTCTGTGTGTTGTGTGTGTGTATAGTCTGTATAGTGTGTATAGTGTGTATAGTGTGTGTGTGTATAGTGTGTATAGTGTGTATAGTGTGTGTGTGTGTGTGTATAGTGTGTATAGTGTGTATAGTGTGTGTGTGTTGTGTGTTCTGACCATGATCTGTCCAAAGGGGCCCATCTTCATGATGTTCTGGAACTGTTCATACATGTCTCTGAGTGTGAACTGACCTGCACACAGACAGGGACAGACAGGGTCAGACAGGGACAGACAGGGACAGACAGGGACAGACAGGGACAGACAGGGACAGACCATGTAGATCCAATGTTGAGTCTCCAAGTGTTTAAAGCTCATTTTACAGTCGAGTGTAAAATCATGTGTTGAGGTGAAGCTCGTCTGTGGAGCGCCCGCAGAGCGCCCGCAGAGCGCCCGCAGAGCGCCCGCAGAGCGCCCGCAGAGCGCCCGCAGAGCGCCCGCAGAGCGCCCGCAGAGTGCCCGCAGAGCGCCCGCGGAGCGTCCACATCGACCGTGCACCTTCAAAACTGTCTAACTACACACTGAAACAATGAGAGCTGTGATTGGTCGTCTCTACGTTTCCTCCTCCACTTTTCTTTTCTTTCAACAGACGTTTGTTTATTAAACTTAAATCACATGACTCATTAGTCACATGTGACTAAACAACACGACTCATGAGTGTTCTCTCTGTGTCAGAGGGGTGTTCTCTCTGTGACAGAGGGGTGTTCTCTCTGTGACAGAGGGGTGTTCTCTCTGTGACAGGGGTGTTCTCTCTGTGTGACAGAGGGGTGTTCTCTGTGTGTCAGAGGGGTGTTCTCTCTGTGTCAGAGGGGTGTTCTCTCTGTGTCAGAGGGGTGTTCTCTCTGTGACAGAGGGGTGTTCTCTCTCTGTGACAGGGTGTTCTCTCTGTGACAGAGGGTGTTCTCTCTGTGACAGAGGGGTGTCTTCGGGTGTTCTCTCTGTGTCAGAGGGGTGTTCTCTCTGTGACAGAGGGGTGTTCTCTCTGCGTCAGAGGGGTGTTCTCTCTGCGTCAGAGGGGTGTTCTCTCTGCGTCAGAGGGGTGTTCTCTCTGCGTCAGAGGGGTGTTCTCTCTGCGTCAGAGGGGTGTTCTCTCTGCGACAGAGGGGTGTTCTCTCTCTGTGACAGAGGGGTGTTCTCTCTGCGACAGAGGGGTGTTCTCTCTGTGTCAGAGGGGTGTTCTCTCTGTGACAGAGGGGTGTTCTCTCTCTGTGACAGAGGGGTGTTCTCTCTGTGTCAGAGGGGTGTTCTCTCTGTGTCAGAGGGGTGTTCTCTCTGTGTGACAGAGGGGTGTTCTCTCTCTGTGACAGAGGGGTGTTCTCTCTGTGACAGAGGGGTGTTCTCTCTCTGTGACAGAGGGGTGTTCTCTCTGTGACAGAGGGGTGTTCTCTCTGTGACAGAGGGGTGTTCTCTCTCTGTGACAGAGGGGTGTTCTCTCTCTGTGACAGAGGGGTGTTCTCTCTCTGTGACAGAGGGGTGTTCTCTCTGTGTCAGAGGGTGTTTTCTCTCTGTCAGAGGGGTTCTCTCTGTGACAGAGGGGTGTTCTCTCTGCGTCAGAGGGGTGTTCTCTCTGCGACAGAGGGGTGTTCTCTCTGCGACAGAGGGTGTTCTCTCTGCGACAGAGGGGTGTTCTCTCTGCGACAGAGGGGTGTTCTCTCTGTGTCAGAGGGGTGTTCTCCTCTGTGTCAGAGGGGTGTTTCTCTCTGTGTCAGAGGGGTGTCTCTCTCTGTGTCAGAGGGTGTTCTCTCTGTGTCAGAGGTGTCTCTCTGTGCAGAGGGGTGTTCTCTCTCTGGTGTTGTGGAGGTGAATTACTCGACTCGACGCAGAACCATAAAACAAAACCACAGCGGCGACGGCGGCGACAGAGTCGATAAGTCGATGCAAAACTAAACTTCACCCTCAAGTCTCTGAGTCTCTATCCAAGTCCTTGGTCTTTGGGTCTGGGCCTTTGTGTTTCAGTCTGAGTCCGAGTCCGGGTCCGGGTCCTGGTCCTGGTCTCACCGTGCTTGAGTTTGTCGATGAGTTCTTCGTTGTCGTCCAGTTTGAGTTCGTTCACTCGATCAATCAAACCCTCGATGTCTCCCATTCCTGAAACACAAGAACCAGAACTGAACCAGGTCTAAACCAGGTCTAAACCAGGTCTAAACCAGGTCTAAACCAGGTCTAAACCAGGTCTAACCAGGACTAAAACCAGGACTAAACCAGGTCTAAACCAGGTCTAAACCAGGTCTAAACCAGGACTAAACCAGGACTAAACCAGGACTAAACCAGGACTAAACCAGGACTAAACCAGGTCTGGACCAGTACCGAGCAGTTTGCTGATGAAGGGTTGGGTCTTGAAGGGTTCGAAGTCGTCGATGTGTTCGCCCGTCCCGATGAAGATGATGGGCGAGCGAGTGGCCGCCACACTGAGAGAGAGAGAGAGAGAGAGAGGGGTCAAAGAAGCTCCGCCCCCTTTGCCGTGTGTGTGTGTTAGACTCACGCGCTCAGAGCTCCGCCCCCTTTGCCGTGTGTGTGTGTGTGTTTAGACTCACGCGCTCAGAGCTCCGCCCCCTTTGGCGTGCCCGTCCAGTTTGGTGACGATGACCGAGGCCACGTCCACTTTGTCCTTGAAGGCTTTGGCCTGAGCCTCACAGGCCTGACCGATCGACGCGTCCATCACGTACACGATGTTGTCCGGTTGCTACGGAAACAACACAACGGGTCAAAGATCAAAGGTCTGGACCTAAACCTAATTCATGGTTCTATCTGCAGATGATGTGAGATGTTCTGTGTGTGTGAGATGTTCTGGTGGTGTGAGATGTTCTGGTGGTGTGAGATGTTCTGGTGGTGTGAGATGTTCTGGTGGTGTCTGGTGGTGTGAGATGTTCTGGTGGTGTGAGATGTTCTGGTGGTGTGAGATGTTCTGGTGGTGTGAGTTCTGGTGGTTCTGGTGTGAGATGGTGGTTCTGGTGGTGTGAGATGTTCTGGTGTGAGGTTCTGGTGGTGTGAGATGTTCTGGTGGTGGTTCTGGTGGTGTGAGATGTTCTGGTGGTGTGAGATGTTCTGGTGGTGTGAGATGTTCTGGTGGTGGTTCTGGTGTTGGTTCTGGTGTTCGGTCCTGCGTCAGGTTAAACTCACCACGGCGTTGGAGACCTGGAGCATCTCCTCGAACAGGGAGTCCTCTTGTTTGTGGCGTCCGCTCGTGTCCACGATGATGATCTCAAAGTTTTCAGATTTAAACTTGTCGACGCCTTCGGCCGCGATCACCACCGGGTCCATCTCCGTGTAACTGTGGAGACGACAAACTCACGTCATCTCACCGTAAAGACGCACTCTGTCACTTTACTGGGGGAGCGTCCGTCAAACGCTCGTCTCCATGGAGATGTTGCTGCTTTGTCTGGAATGTTCCACAGTGTGGCTTTAAACTTTCTGTCTTCGTTGGTGATCGAACAAATGTTGTGTACGATTCTGGGAAAATGTTTTAAAAAACTGAGCAGAACTTTACAAACATAAAACACACAAACTCTTTTTTTATGTTGTTGAAAAACTCCGAGTCACCGTCTGCGACAAAAAACACGTCCAACAAAAATCCGTGTATCATTCGTTCATTCGTTTTTCAATATAAAACCAAAAATAAGAAAATGAAAAAACAACAGTTTTCTTCGTTATTTGTCTCTGAAACCAAAATGAAAAAACGGATAACGATTCGTTTTTTCAGTTTTCGATTTTGTGTTTAAATGAAGAATGGAAAAAACGGATAACAGCCGTTTCCCGTTTACCTGACTTCCGTGACTGCGATGCCGGACTTTTACACCGGGTACGGACTGAACCGGGACTGATCCAGGTCCGAGACCAGACCGTTATCCGTTTTTTCCATTCTTCATTTAAACACAAAATCGAAAACTGAAAAAACGAATCGTTATCCGTTTTTTCATTTTGGTTTTGGAGACAAATGACGAAGAAAACTGTTGTTTTTTCATTTTCTTATTTTTGGTTTTATATTGAAAAACGAATGAACGAATGATACACGGATTAACAAAACTTTTCACAACGTCTCAAGTGTCGCTGGAGGTTGGGGGAACAACATTTTATGTCCGAAAAAAAAACATGTTTGTGTGAAAGTGTTCCAGCCGGACAGGGACTCTCACCTGCCGGACAGGGACTCTCACCTGCCGGACAGGGACTCTCACCTGCCGGACAGGGACTCACCTGCCGTAGAAGGGGATCCGGGCTTTGGTGGCGTTCTGTTTGAGCTGATCAAATGCTCCTGGAGACAGAGAAACAGAGAGAACAAGTGAAAAACAAGAGAAAGAGAGAGAGAGTTGTGTTCAGTCGTGTCGTGTCGTGCGTCGTGTCGTGTTGTGCGTGTCGTGTTGTGCGTCGTGTCGTGTTGTGCGTCGTGTCGTGTCGTGTGTGCGTCGTGTCGTGTCGTGCGTCGTGTCGTGCGTCGTGTCGTGCGTCGTGTCGTGTCGTGTCGTGTCGTGCGTGTCGTGCGTCGTGTCGTGTGTGCGTCGTGTCGTGTCGTGCGTGTCGTGTCGTCGTGTCGTGTCGTGCGTCGTGTCGTGTCGTGTCGTGTCGTGCGTCGTCGTGCGTCGTGTCGTGCGTCGTGTCGTGTCGTCGTCGTGTCGTGCGTCGTGTCGTGTTGTGCGTCGTGTCGTGTCGTGCGTCGTGTCGTGTCGTGCGTTGACCTGCTCTGAAAGTGTCTGCACAGATCAGGCAGGTCTTCCAGCCTTTCCTCTGGTAATAATAGGCCAACTACAAAAACAAAACACACACATCAGGTTATGAGACAGGTGAGACAGGTGCGACAGGTGCGACAAGTGAGACAGGTGCGACAGGTGAGACAGGTGCGACAGGTGAGACAGGTGAGACAGGTGCGCACCTTGGAGCAGGTGGTGGTTTTGCCGCTGCCCTGTAGACCCACAAACATGATCACGTTGTTCTTTCCTTTAGTCGGAGTCCAGGCCTTGACTCCAGGATCCACCAACTGTAACACAAACAGGACAACGTTACACAAACACAACCAGAACCAGAACCAGAACCACAAACACAACCAGAACCACAAACACAACCAGAACCACAACCAGAACCACAAACACAACCAGAACCACAAAACAACCACAACCAGAACCACAAACACAACCACAACCAACACACAAACACAAACACACAACCAGAACCACAAACACAACCACAACCACAACCAGAACCACACAAACACAACCAGAACCACAAACACAAACCACAACCAAACACAACCAGAACCACAAAACACAACCAGAACACACAAACCACAACCACAACCAGAACCACAAACACAACACAAACCACAAACACAACCAGAACTAGAACCACAAACACAACCAGAACTAGAACCACAAACACAACCAGAACCAGAACCACAAACACAACCAGAACCAAACCACAAAACACACAACCAGAACCACAAACACAACCAGAACCACAAACACAACCAGAACCACAAAACACAACCAGAACACAACACAACCAGAACCAAACACACAACCAGAACAGAACCACAACACAAACCAGAACCACAAACCACAAACACAACCAGAACCAGAACCACAAACACAACCAGAACCACAGAACCACAAACACAACCAGAACCACAAACACAACCAGAACCAGAACCACAAACACAACCAGAACTAGAACCACAAACACAACCAGAACCACAAACACAACCAGAACTAGAACCACAAACACAACCAGAACCAAAACCAGAACCAGAACCACAAACACAACCAGAACCAGAACCACAAACACAACCAGAACCACAAACACAAACACAACCAGAACCACAAAACACAACCAGAACCACAAACAAACACAAAACACAACCAGAAACCCAAACCACAACCAGAACCACAAACACAAACACAAACACAACCAGAACCACAAACCAGAACCACAAAACACAAACACAACCAGAACCACAACCAGAACCACAAACACAAACAACCAGAACCACAACCAGAACCACAAAACACAAAACACAACCAGAACCACAAACACAACCAAACACAAACCACAACCAGAACCACAAACAGAACACAACACAGAAACACAGAACACAAACACAAACACAACCAGAACCAAAACACAAACACAAACACAACACAACCAGAACCACAAACACAACCAGAACCAGAACCAGCAAACCACAAACACAAACCACAACCAAACCACCAAACACAACCAGAACCACAAACACAACCAGAACCAAAACCAGAACCACACAACACAAACACAACCAGAACCACAAACACAACCAGAACCAAAACCAGAACACAAACACAACCAGAACCAAAACCAGAACCACAAACACAACAGAACCAGAACCAAACCAGAACCACAAACACAACCAGAACCAGAACCAAACAACACAACCAGAACTAGAACCACAAACACAACCACAGAACCACAAACACAACCAGAACCACAAACAACAAACCAGAACCAGAACCAGAACCACAAACACAACCAGAACCAGAACCACAAACACAACCAGAACCACAACCAGAACCACAAACACACAACCAGAACCAGAAACCACAAACACAACCAGAACTAGAACCACAAACACAACCAGAACCACAAACACAACCAGAACCACAAACACAACCAGAACCAGAACCAGAACCAGAACAAACACAACCAGAACCAGAACCACAAACACAACCAGAACTAGAACCACAAACACAACCAGAACCAAAACCAGAACCACAAACACAACCAGAACCAGAACCACAAACACAACCAGAACCACAAACACAAACACAACCAGAACACACCAAACCAGAACCAGAACACAACACAACCAGAACCAGAACCACAAACACAACCAGAACCACAAACACAAACACAACCAGACAAACCACAAACACACCAGAACCACAAACACAATCAGAACCAGAACCACAACACAACAAACCAGAACCACAAACACAACCAGAACCAAACACAACCAGAACCACAAACACAAACACAACCAGAACTAGAACCACAAACACAACCAGAACCAAAACCAGAACCACAAACACAACCAGAACCACAAACACAACACAACCAGAAACCACAAACACAACCAGAACCACAAACACAACCAGAACCACAAACACAAACCAGAACCAGAACCACAAACACAACCAGAACCACAAACACAACCAGAACCACAAACACAACCAGAACCAGAACCACAAACACAACCAGAACCACAAACACAAACACAACCAGAACCACAAACACAACCAGAACCACAAACACAATCAGAACCAGAACCACAAACACAACCAGAACCAGAACCACAAACACAACCAGAACCACAACCACAAACCAGAACCAGAACCACAAACACAACCAGAACCACAAACACAAACACAACCACAACCAGAACCAGAACCACAATCAGAACCAGAACCAGAACCACAAACACAACCAGAACCACAAACACAACCAGAACCACAAACACAACCAGAACCACAAACCACAAACACAACCAGAACCAGAACCACAAACACAACCAGAACCAGAACCAGAACCACAAACACAACCAGAACCACAAACACAAACACAACCAGAACCACAAACACAACCAGAACCACAAACACAACCACAACCAGAACTAGAACCACAAACACAACCAGAACCAAAACCAGAACCACAACACAAACACAAACCAGAACCACAAACACAACCAGAACACAAAAACACAAACCACAAACACAACACAACCAGAACCACAAACACAACCAGAACCAGAACCACAAACACAACCAGAACCACAAACACAATCAGAACCAGAACCACAAACACAACCAGAACCACAAACACAACCAGAACCACAAAAACAACCAGAACCACAACCAGAACCACAACCAGAACCACAAATACAATCAGAACCAGAACCACAAACACAACCAGAACCACAAACACAACCAGAACCAGAACCACAAACACAACCAGAACCAGAACCACAAACACAACCAGAACCACAAACACAAACACAAACACAACCAGAACCACAAACACAACCACAACCAGAACTAGAACCACAAACACAACCAGAACCAAAACCAGAACCACAAACACAACCAGAACCAGAACCACAAACACAACCAGAACCACAAACACAAACACAACCAGAACCACAAACACAACCAGAACTAGAACCACAAACACACAACCACAAACCAACCAGAAACCACAAAACACAACCAGAACTAGAACCACAAACACAACCAGAACCAAAACCAACCAGAACCACAAAACACAACCAAACCACCAGAACCAGAACAAACACAATCAGAACCAGAACCACAAACACAACCAGAACCACAAACACAACCAGAACCACAAACACAAACACAACCAGAACCAGAACCACAAACACAACCAGAACCACCAGAACCAGAACCACAAACACAATCAGAACCAGAACCACAAACACAACCAGAACCAGAACCACAAACACAAACACAACCAGAACCACAAACACAAACACAACCAGAACCAGAACCACAAACACAACCAGAACTAGAACCACAAACACAACCAGAACTAGAACCACAAACACAACCAGAACAGAACCACAAAACCAGAACCAGAACCACAAACACAACCAGAACCAGAACCACAAACACAACCAGAACCACAAACACAACCAGAACCAGAACCACAAACACAACCAGAACTAGAACCACAAACACAACCACAACCAGAACCACAAACACAACCAGAACCAACAAAACAAACAACCAGAACCAGAACCACAAACACAAACCAGAACCACAAAACACAACCAGAACCAAACACAAACACAACCAGAACTAGAACCACAAACACAACCACAACCAGAACCACAAACACAACCAGAACCACAAAACACAACCAGAACCAGAACCAAAACACAAACCACAAACACAAACACAACCAGAACCACAAACACAAACCAGACCCTCAAACACAAACACAACCAGAAACAAACACAACCAGAACCACACAAACACAAACACAACCAGAACCACAAACACAACCAGAACCAGAACCAAACACAACCAGAACCAAAACCACAAACACAACCAGAACCAAAACCAGAACCAGAAACACAACCAGAACTAGAACCACAAACACAACCAGAACCAAACACAACCAGAACCAAAACCAGAACCAGAACCACAAACACAACCAGAACCAGAACCAGAACCACAAACACAACCAGAACCAGAACCACAAACACAACCAGAACTAGAACCACAAACACAACCAGAACCAGAACCACAAACACAACCACAACCAGAACCACAAACACAACCACAAACACAACCAGAACCAGAACCACAAACACAAAACACAAACCAGAACCAAACACAACACAACCAGAACCAGAAACCAGAACACAAACACAACCAGAACCAGAACCACAAACACAACCAGAACCAGAACCACAAACACAAAACACAACCAGAACCACAAAACACAACCAGAACCACAAACACAACCAGAACCAGAACCACAACAGAACCACAAACACAACCAGAACCAGAAACCACAAACACAACCAGAACCACAAAACAACCAAACACAACCAGAACCACAAACACAACCAGAACCAGAACCACAAACACAACCAGAACCACAAACACAACCAGAACCAGAACCACAAACACAACCAGAACTAGAACCACAAACACAACCAGAACCAGAACCACAAACACAAACTCAACCACAAACACAAACAGAACCACAAACACAACCAGAACCACAAACACAACCAGAACCAGAACCACAAACACAACCAGAACCACAAACACAACCAGAACCACAAACACAACCAGAACCACAAACACAACCAGAACCAGAACCACAAACACAACCAGAACTAGAACCACAAACACAACCAGAACCAGAACCACAAACACAACCAGAACCACAAACACAACCAGAACCACAAACACAACCAGAACCACAAACACAACACACACACAAACACACTCACACCATCATCGTAGTGTATATATATATGATATAAAGAGTGTGTATGTGGTGTGTGTATGCGGTGTGTGTATGCGGTGTGTGTATGCGGTGTGTGTATGTGGTGTGTGTATGCGGTGTGTATGCGGTGTGTGTATGTGGAGTGTGTATGTGGAGTGTGTATGTGGTGTGTGTATGTGGTGTGTGTATGTGGTGTGTGTATGTGGTGTGTGTATGTGGAGTGTGTATGTGGAGTGTGTATGTGGAGTGTGTATGTGGTGTGTGTATGTGGTGCGTGTATGTGGTGCGTGTATGTGGTGCGTGTATGTGGTGTGTGTATGTGTATGTGGTGTGTGTATGTGGAGCGTGTATGTGGTGTGTGTATGTGGTGTGTGTATGTGGTGTGTGTATGTGGTGTATGTGGTGTGTGTATGTGGAGCGTGTATGTGGTGTGTGTATGTATGTGTGTGTGTGTATGTGGTGTGTGTATGTGGAGCGTGTATGTGTGTGTGTATGTGGTGTGTGTATGTGTGTGGTGTGTGTATGTGTGTGTGTATGTGGTGTGTGTATGTGTGTGTGTGTGTATGTGTGTGTGTGTGTATGTGTGTGTGTGTGTAGTGTGTGTGGTGTGTGTATGTGGTGTGTGTATGTGTGTGTGTGTGTATGTGTGTATGTGTGTTGTATGTGTGTGTGTATGTGGTGTGTGTATGTGGTGTGTGTATGTGCAGTGTGTGTATGTGGTGTGTATGTGGAGCGTGTATGTGGTGTGTGTATGTGGTGTGTGTATGTGGAGCGTGTATGTGGTGTGTGTATGTGGTGTGTGTATGTGGTGTGTGTATGTGGTGTGTGTATGTGGAGCGTGTATGTGGTGTGTGTATGTGGTGTGTGTATGTGGAGCGTGTATGTGGTGTGTGTATGCGGTGTGTGTATGTGTGTGTGTATGTGTGTATGCGTGTGTATGTGTGTGTATGTGTGTGTGTGTATGTGTGTGTGTGTATGTGTGTGTGTGTGTATGTGGAGCGTGTATGCGGTGTGTGTGTGTGTGTGTATGTGTGCGTGTATGTGTGTATGGTGTGTGTATGTGGAGCGTGTATGTGGTGTGTGTATGTGTGTGTGTGTGGAGCGTGTATGCGGTGTGTGTATGCGGTGTGTGTATGTGTTGTGTGTATGGACCTTGACGAGCTCCTTGAACACGGCGTGTTGGATCATCCTCCGTTTGTTCAGACCAGACGCCATCTCCTCCAGATCTATGGCTGACCTGAGCACATGGGTCATACACACACACAGGTCATACACACACACACGGGTCATACACACACACGGGGAGACAGTGGGGGTCTGCAGGGGTTGACGTGTGTGTGTGTGTGTGTGGGGGGGGGTCTGGTCAGTGTGACTCACTTGACGTTCTCTCTCAGTTGTTTGACGAGTTTGATGTTGACGTCGGCCTCCAGCAGAGCAGCACACACCTCCTTTAACATGGCATTTAACACCTGAACACACAACACACAACACACGACACACGACACACACCTCCTTTAACATGGCATTTAACACCTGAACACACAACACATCACATACAGGGTCATACCACACACACACACTCTAGATGTGTGGATGGGCTATTTTTTCATCCGCAACCGCGACACAAAACTCATCATCCGCCCGCATTTTGCACCGAAGGTTTTCAAAACCGCACCCGCCACCATCCGCCGATTGATTTTAGATTTTAGAACAATCATACAGCAAACAAACTAAGGAGCCTCGATAAAAATGCAAACTATAGCTCATTCATTCCAAAATTCGCTCAGCGTGTTTGTTGTGCTAATTAATTGACAACGTTTTCCGACTCGGCTGTTTTTGAACCTTCTTGCCTTCGTGTTGGATGTTGTTACATTCTGAACATTCTGCCATTGCCTGATGTTATTTCTTTAAGTTTTAAAGACCCCGAGTGGCAGTCGACGCTATAATGTCTGCGTGTTTTAAAATATAACTGATATCGATACAAAACAGACAGATCATCTCATCCAGATGAACCTTTATTGAAATCAGGCAATGCCCTCTTTATATTCCAACTGAAATAGGCAAGAAAAAATATGCAACTAAATAAATATGGTCCTATAGCCACTTATGTGTTGGCAAACAGCTGAAATAAATTAGAAATAATAAAATAAACTGCATATAATATGTGCCTCGTAAACCTTAGGCATCAATAACCCGACACAACCTGAACCTTCAGAACATAAAAACGAGGTCAAATGGACTAATTAAGGACATGACGAACACTTCATACAAGCACAGACAATGACACTCGTCTTTTCACATGTACGTAACAATACTAACAAGAACTTTTTTTTTTTTTTTTTTTTTTTAGTAGTTAAACCGCCACCCGCCCGAATTTAATTAAAATATAATTTTTCGTCACGTCATCCGCCCGACCCGCAGATTAACCGCGGATACCGCGGTTGTAACCGCAATCCGCGCATCTCTAACACACACACGTCACATGACACACACATTCTCGCGGCGTGTGTTTCTCGCGGCGTGTGAGACTCATGTTTTCGGTGTGTTTCTCTGTGTGTGACTCGGGCGCGTGTGACTCGGGCGCGTGTGACTCGGGCGCGTGTGACTCGGGCGCGTGTGACTCGGGCGCGTGTGACTCGGGCGCAGGTGTAGGTGCAGTACCTCTTCGTTGATGATGGTGGCGTTGCTGAGCGACCTCAGGGCTGAGGTGATCTTTCGTCCTAAATCTGCCAGAACCATGATGTCCCACAGAGAGGTCCTGAGGTCAGACACAAGGGTCAGAGGTCAGACACAAGGGTCAGAGGTCAGATGAGGTACAGGTTTAAGGTCAAACTCACCTCTTCACTGAGAAAAGACGAGAAAACTGTTTATGAAGGAAAAAAAAAACTCCTGTGGAGCCGACACCTGCAGAAACACACAAACACACACATACACACAACACACACACACACACACACACACACACACACACACACACACACACACACACACACACACACACACACACACACACACACACACACACACACAACACACACACACACACACACACACACACACACACACACACACACACACACACACACACACACACACACACACACACACACACACACACACACACACACACACACACACACACAACACACACACACACACACACACACACACACACACACACACACACACACACACACAACACACACACACACACACACACACACACACACACACACACACACACACACACACACACACACACACACACACACACACACACACACACACACACACACACACACCACACACAACACAACACACACACACACACACACACACACACACACACAACACAAACACACACACACACACACACACACACACACACACACAACACACACAACACACACACACACACACACACAACACACACACACACACACACACACACACACACACACACACACACACACACACACACACACACACACACACACACACACACACACACACACACACACACACACACACACACACACACACAACACACACACACACACACAACACACACACAACAGATTAGGCAGAGTAATGTAGTGATGGGTCAAACGACACTTGTGTGGAGCTCTGTGTGTGTTGTGTGTGTGTTGTGTGTCTGTGTGTGTAGTTTATTCTGTCATTAGGATAATGGTGAAACGTCCTACAAATGGCGTCCGTGTGAGAAAAGGTCACGTGACTCAAACCGAAACAAAACAAACTCCAGAGTCACGTGACCGGATCAAATTCAACTTTCATC
>NW_026570971.1:157500-192500 GCF_026225935.1 Boleophthalmus pectinirostris | reverse complement strand
ACAGAGGTCACACACACTGGTCACACACACACACACAGGTCACACACACACAGGTCACACACAGAGGTCACACACACAGAGGTCACACACACAGAGGTCACACACACAAGGTCACACACACACTGGTCACACACACTGGTCACACACAGTGGTCACACACACAGAGGTCACAACACAACACACACACACAGAGGTCACACACACAGGTCACACACACAGAGGTCACACACAGAGGTCACACACACAGGTCACACACACAGAGGTCACACACACTGGTCACACACAGGTCAACACAGAGGTCACACACACAGGTCACACACAGGTCACACACACAGGTCACACACACACACACACAGAGGTCACACACACACAGGTCACACACAGGTCACACACACAGAGGTCACACACACACAGGTCACACACACAGGTCACACACACACAGTCACACACACACACAGGTCACACACACAGGTCACACACACAGGTCACACACACAGGTCACACACACAGGTCACACACACACACACACACAGGTCACACACAGGTCACACACACACAGGTCACACACAGGTCACACAGGTCACACACACAGGTCACACACACAGGTCACAGGTCACACACAGGTCACACACAGGTCACACACAGGTCACACACACACACAGAGGTCACACACACACAGGTCACACACACACAGAGGTCACACACACAGAGGTCACACACACACAGGTCACACACACAGGTCACACACACAGGTCACACACACAGGTCACACACACAGGTCACACACACACAGGTCACACACACACACACACAGGTCACACACACACAGGTCACACACACACACACAGGTCACACACACAGAGGTCACACACACAGAGGTCACACACACAGGTCACACACGGGTCAGAGGGGGGTCAGAGGGGGTCAGAGGTGAGTGCTCACCGATGTGCAGGGTCCACTTGTGCCCTCTGCTGGTCGGGGAGGGACAGTGTTTGTGACTCTGGTCTTCACTGTCGCTGCTGTGACCTGAAGCACAACAAACGACCCGATGCAACAAACTTTATACACACAATCTAACTAACAAAATCATCATAATAATAATAAAACCACACAATCATTTAAACACTTTGATTTACACATGATTCAATCACATATGAAAAATGTAAATATGCAAATTTATTTAAACACCTTTAAATAAATAATACTGTGTCAGATGCCCTCCCGTCTGTCTATGTGTGTGTGTACAGTGTGTGTGTATAGTGTATGTGTACAGTGTGTGTGTACAGTGTGTGTGTAGTGTGTGGGTGTGTGGGTATAGTGTGTGTGTGTAGTGTGTGTGTGTATAGTGTGTGTGTATAGTGTGTGTACAGTGTGTGTACAGTGTGTGTGTAGTGTGTGTGTGTAGTGTGTGTGTATAGTGTGTGTGTACAGTGTGTGTGTATGTGTGTAGTGTGTGTAGTGTGTGTAGTGTGTGTGTGTGTGTACAGTGTGTGTGTAGTGTGTGTGTGTGTGTATAGTGTGTGTGTATAGTGTGTGTGTGTATAGTGTGTGTGTATAGTGTGTGTACAGTGTGTGTACAGTGTGTGTATAGTGTGTGTGTATAGTGTGTGTACAGTGTGTGTGTATAGTGTGTGTATAGTGTGTGTGTGTGTATAGTGTGTGTGTACAGTGTGTGTGTAGTGTGTGTGTATAGTGTGTGTGTATAGTGTGTGTACAGTGTGTGTGTAGTGTGTGTGTATAGTGTGTGTGTGTATAGTGTGTGTGTACAGTGTGTGTGTGTGTGTATAGTGTGTGTGTGTATAGTGTGTGTGTGTATAGTGTGTGTGTGTATAGTGTGTGTGTGTATAGTGTGTGTGTGTGTGTGTAGAGTGTGTGTGTATAGTGTGTGTGTACAGTGTGTGAGTCTCACCGGCTCCGTTCTTGTCGTGTTTTTGTGGTGTTGGTCTCTTGTGTCGTTTGTGTTTCTTCACAGTTGGACTGTGTCCCTCCAGAACTCTCTTCTGACCTGCAGGGGGCGCAACACCGCTTTAACACAACTACATTTAACACAGACCAGTCCCCAGTCCCCAGTCCCTCGTCCCCCCGTCCCCTCGTCCCCCAGTCCCCCAGTCCCCCATCCCAGTCCAGTCCCAGGTCTCACCTCGGTCGCAGTGGGAGGAGTTGGACATAGGACTGGAGTTGGCGTCCTCGTGTCCTCGCTGGCGTCCCTCCTCGTGTCCTCGCTGGCGTCCCTCCTCGTGTCCTCGCTGGCGTCCCTCCTCGTGTCCTCGCTGGCGTCCCTCCTCGTGTCCTCGCTCGTCTCTCCGCTCGCCGCAGTTGTGCTCTGGCGCAGTGGGCGGGGCTTTGGGTGGCGTGGACAGGCCTTTGGAGGGCGTGGGCTGGGTTTTGTGCGGCGTGGGCGGGGACAGGTGCAGGTGTGATTCTCTCATCATGAGCAGGAGCTGCTCTGAGGCGCTCACGGCTTTCTCGCGCTCGTCGGGCTCGTCCAGGTCCACCTCGTGACAAACCAACGCCTCGGGGCCCATGGGGAGGGTGGCTTCTCTCTGCTCCTGCTCTACCTGCTCCAACTTCTGCTCCAACTTCTGCTCCAACTTCTGCTCCAACTTCTGCTCCAACTTCTGCTCCAACTTCTGCTCCAACTTCTGCTCCTCCTCTCCTTTAACCTCCGACACCTCCATCTTTACCTCCTCCTGTTCCGTCGCTCTGCTCTGCTGCTCCGTGTCAGCCATGTTTGTAGTATTTGGAGACGTTTTTGTTTCTGTCTTGAGTTTCTTCTCTGGACTCTTCTGCTCTGGAGCCTTACGCTTCACCGGGGTTTTCTCCGCTTCGTTCTTCTCCGTTCTTTCTTCTATCTGTTCCTGATGTTCTTCAGGTTTTGGTGGATTTTCAGGCTCAGTTCTGTCCTGTGTTTCGGCCGTCGTCTGCCCTTCGCCTGGCTCTTCGTTGGGAACATCAGCGCTCTCGTGTGGAGGACCCTGCGGTTGACTTTGTGGTTGTGGTGGACCTTGTGGTGGACCTTGTTCTTCGTGTCGGTCGTGTCTCAGCGGCGTCTTCTCTCCCTGCGTCGTGTTTGGTTTCTCTTCCTCGGTTCTGATCGGTCGGAGCGGAGAGTTGGCGCCTTCTGTCTGCTCTGGTCTGAGGCTCCTGTCGGCCTGGCTCCTGTCGGCCTGGCTCCTGTCGGCCTGGCTCCTGTCGGCGGGTGGAGATGTCTGGTGGGTGGAGCGTTCCTTGTGGGGGCTTCGTGGGAGCGGGTGTCGTTCTCTCAGAGGAGATCTGTTATGAAGGAGACTCCTGACGTCGTCCTCCTGCGTCCCCTCGTCCTTCTCGTCTTCCGTCCTCTCGTCCTTCACGTCTCGAGCGTCTCCTTGGGCCCGTGTCTCCTCCTCTCCTCCTCCTCCGACTCCTCCTCTCCTCTCCTCCTTCTCGCTGTCGCTCTCGGAGGCGGAGTCTGTGTCGGAGTCTGGGGGTAAACAGTGATGGAGGACGACCATTGGCTCAGAGCGAGGGGGGAGGGGCACGAGCGGGACCGAGGGGAGGAGCTTGAGTCTGGGGGAGGAGTCCAGGAGCAGAGTGGGCGGGGCCAGAGCCTTCTGGAACAAACGAGACAGAGGTGAGAGTTAAGGAGACGCGAGTCCAAAACGAATAAAAAAAAGAAACCCTGTGGTGACCTGGACCCGTCTGGATCCGGCCGAGACATTTTAGTTTGATTTTTTTATTTTCTCGAGTGACAGTGACAAACACAAACCTTCTCTGGAGTGACGGGCGGCTGCTCTGGCCCCGCCCCCTGCTCTGATTGGCCGTGGGCGGTGTCCTGGTGCATGCTGGGAGATGTAGTGTCTGCGGGTTTGGGGGCGGGGTCAGACGTGTCCTCGAGGCTCGGCTCCTCCTCTTCCCGTTTCAGACGCAGCTCCGCTTCCTGTTTGGGCCCCGCCTCCTGCCGTCGCCACGGAAACCGCTTCTTCTCCATCGAGTCTTCTGATTCGCTGTCGTCAGACGAGTTCCCAGAATCCTCTGCACAGACAGGTGAGTGGCAGGTGAGTGGCAGGTGAGGCAGGTGAGTGTCAGGTGAGGCAGGTGAGTGTCAGGTGAGGCAGGTGAGTGTCAGGTGAGAGTCAGGTCAGTATCAGGTCAGTGTCAGGTCAGTGTCAGGTCAGTGTCAGGTGAGAGTCAGGTGCAGGTGTGGGACCTTTATAGTTGAGATGTTTGTCACAAAGTTCAGCCTCTTCTGTCATGAGAAACAAACTAAAGGTTCAGTCCTGGTTCAGTGACACTCAACTGTATTTTTATAATTAGGACGACTTGGTCTAGTCATTTATCCTCAAGTCTGAGGCCCCGCACTGACACTGACCGTCTGAGGCCCCGCAACTGACACTGACCGTCTGAGGCCCCGCACTGACACTGACCGTCTGAGGCCCCGCACTGACACTGACCGTCTGAGGCCCCGCACTGACACTGACCGTCTGAGGCCCCACACTGACACTGACCGTCTGAGGCCCCACACTGACACTGACCGTCTGAGGCCCCGCACTGACACTGACCGTCTGAGGCCCCGCACTGACACTGACCGTCTGAGGCCCCGCACTGACACTGACCGTCTGAGGCCCCGCACTGACACTGACCGTCTGAGGCCCCGCACTGACACTGACCGTCTGAGGCCCCGCACTGACACTGACCGTCTGAGGCCCGGTCCGAGTCGTACATCCCTGAGGTCCTCCTGGTTCTTCTGCGAGGAGTGTCTGAGGAAACAGAGAGACTCAATGTCCCATAATCCTCTGCTCTGCTCTGATGTGGTTTCCTGTGGTTGTGGTTTGGTCGGGGACTCGTGGGTACTCACTGTCTCCGTTGGACAGGTCGGGTCCAGGTCGGGCACACGTGGAGTACTCACCGTCTCCGTTGGACAGGTCGGTTACAGGTCGGGGATTCGTGGAGTACTCACTGTCTCCGTTGGACAGGTCGGGTCCAGGTCGGGCACACGTGGAGTACTCACCGTCTCCGTTGGACAGGTTGGGTCCAGGTCGGGGACTCGTGGGTACTCACTGTCTCCGTTGGACAGGTCGGGTCCAGGTCGGGTCCAGGTCGGGCACACGTGGAGTACTCACCGTCTCCGTTGGACAGGTCGGGTCCAGGTCGGGGACTCGAGGAGTACTCACCGTCTCCGTTGGACAGGTCGGGTCCAGGTCGGGGACTCGTGGGTACTCACTGTCTCCGTTGGACAGGTCGGGTCCAGGTCGGGCACACGTGGAGTACTCACCGTCTCCGTTGGACAGGTTGGGTCCAGGTCGGGGACTCGTGGGTACTCACTGTCTCCGTTGGACAGGTCGGGTCCAGGTCGGGCACACGTGGAGTACTCACCGTCTCCGTTGGACAGGTCGGTTACAGGTCGGGCACACGTGGAGTACTCACCGTCTCCGTTGGACAGGTCGGTTACAGGTCGGGCACACGTGGAGTACTCACCGTCTCCGTTGGACAGGTCGGTTACAGGTCGGGCACACGTGGAGTACTCACTGTCTTCGTTGGACAGGTCGGGTACAGGTCGGGGATTCGTGGGGTACTCACTGTCTCCGTTGGACAGGTCGGGTACAGGTCGGGGATTCGTGGGTACTCACTGTCTCCGTTGGACAGGTTGGGTCCAGACTCGGGTCGTCTCTCGGGGGCTCGGCCGTTGGTCTTGTTCTTGCTGCCCAGAGGTCGACCCCGGCGACCCCCAGAACTCTTCACCTGCGATGGGCGCTCCTCGTCCAGAGGCCCCTCCTCCTTCTGAACGCACAAACACACACACGAGAGAACGCACAAACACACAACACACACGCACAACACACGAGAGAACGCACAAACACACAGAGAGGTCAGGAGAGAGTACGTGTGTCTTAGGTGTGTGTGTGTCCAGGTGTGTGTGACCCCTGACCTTCAGTTTGCCCCTCCCTTTCTTCTTGGATCCTTTCTCCGAGGGCCAGATGATGCGGTCGGCCTTCACCCACTCGTCGTACCTGGACACATGCGAGCACAGGTGAGCACACAGGGGAGCACAGGTGAGAACACAGGAGAGCACAGGTGAGAACACAGGAGAGCACACAGGGGAGCACACAGGGGAGCACACAGGGGAGCACACAGGTGAGCACACAGGTGAGCACACAGGGAGCACACAGGGGAGCACACAGGGGAGCACACAGGAGAGCACACAGGTGAGCACAGGTGAGCACACAGGTGAGCACACAGGAGAGCACACAGGGGAGCACACAGGGGAGCACACAGGGGAGCACACAGGGGAGCACACAGGTGAGAACACAGGGGAGCACACAGGGGAGCACACAGGGGAGCACACAGGTGAGCACAGGTGAGAACACAGGGGAGCACACAGGAGAGCACACAGGTGAGCACACAGGTGAACACAGGTGAACACACAGGTGAACACAGGGGAGCTAGGAGAGCGCCCCATGCGGTCTGCCCCACAGCCTCGTCCACAGTCCTACAGCCCCACAGTCCCAGGGCCCCGCCCCCGCGGCTGCAGGTGCGGCGCTCACCTGACGTTCCAGCCGTAATAATGCACCAGGTAGAAGTTTTCTCCGTTGTCAATGTCGGTCTTTTTGATGTGAGCCTCATAAATCTTCTGAGTTTTTCCTCGACCGTATTTGACCCGGACTCTGGTCCCGGTCACTCCGTCAGGGTCCTCCTCCGACCTGAGAACAACCAGAACCAGACCGGGATCAGAATCAGAACGGGCTCAGAACCAGACCCAGACCTAGACCCAGACCTAGACCCAGACCGGGTCCAGCCCCCCCACCTCTCTGTGGGCTGGTGCGGAGGTTCGTCCTCTTCGTCGTCGTCGTCGTCTTCCTCGTCGTCTGAGCCTCTCTCCGATTGGTCAGTGAGCCTGCCCCCGCTCTCTGATTGGTCGGTGAGTCTGGGTGTGCGCTCTGATTGGTCAGTTTGTCTAGGCGTGCGTTTGCGCGGCTCTCGCTGTTCGTCAGAGTCAGTGCCTCGTTTGTCCTTTAGGGGGAGCACGGCGCGACGCCGACCCTGAGACACAGCGCACACACTGTTACACACAACGTTACACACATCATCACACACTGTTACACACAACGTCAAACAACCTCACACACAACACACACACTGTTACACACACTGTTACACACAACATCACACACTGTTACACACAATGCACACACTGTTACACGCAACGTCACACACAACACACACTGTTACACACAACGCACACACTGTTACACACAACGTTACACACAACACACACACTGTTACACACGTTACACACAACGCACACACTGTTACACACAACGTCACACACAACGTCACACAACCTCACACACAACGCACACACTGTTACACACAATGTTACACACGTCACACACACACTGTTACACACAACGTTACACACAACGCACACACTTACACACAACGTTACACACAACGTCACACGACCTCACACACAACACACACACTGTTACACACAACGTTACACACAACATCACACACTGTCACACACAACGTCACACACGTCACACAACCTCACACACAACACACACACTGTCACACACAACGTTACACACAACACACACACCGTCACACACAACGCACACACTGTTATACATGTTACACACAACGTCACACAACCTCACACACAACACACACACTGTTACACACTGTTACACACAACGTCACAGACGTGTGTGTGTTTAAGTATTTAAAGCTCCAGTATGTACCTTTGTGGAGATGGCAGGTGAGGTATGAGTCAGGTTTGTGGAGAGGCGAGTGTTTAGGTTTTTTTCAGTGGCTTTCTTTTTATTTTAGTTTATTATTGGTAAAAAGTGACACACTGAGGCTTTAACTGAGCATTTTACAGGAGGCGTGGCTTCACTGAGAGGCTGTTTCTGATTGAATACTCACTCTGGGGGAGGCGTGGCGCTCCTCTCTGTCGCCCTCGCGGTCGCCTTCGCGGTCGGCGTCGTGTTCGCCGTCGCGGTCGTTCTCTCGGTCGTTGTCGCGGTCGCTTTCACGGTCGCTCTCGCTCTCTGATTCTGTCTCCGTTTTCACAGCGTCTTTGAGCTCCGCCCCTGCCGCACTCTGATTGGGCGCGGGGCCGCTCGTGGGCTCCGGCGGCGCTCTGTGATTGGACGGGGGGCTGGTCTTGGTGTCCGAGGGCGCTCTCTGATTGGTCGGGGAGACGGGGGGGCGGGGGTTGTTTGTGGTGGATGGTTCTGAAGGTGATGAGCGCCGAGCGGCAGAACTCCTCGAACCCAAACAGGTATCTGCAAACGCACAAACATGTAAATGCACAAATATACAAACATGTAAACATACAAATATACAAACACACAAATATACAAACGCACAAACATGTAAACATACAAATATACAAACATGTAAACATACAAATATACAAACACACAAATATACAAACACGCAAGGAGAGAACGCACACGTGAGCAGAACATCCATCAGACACACATCCTCAGAGACAAAAACACAGTGCAGGAAAATCACACAAAGAAAAACTACACACCAAATGTACATGTGTCTGTACTTTTACAGTGTCTATATTTTTACAGTGTCTATACTTTTACAGTGTCTATACTTTTACATGTTTGAGGATCAGTGTTGGTGTTTTCTGTTACTTGTCACATAAACCGTACATATATATGTATAAATATATAAATATTTATAAACACACACACATATATAGATAGTGTATATATTAGTATATATATTAGTATATAGTAGGTGTGTGTTTGCAGTACTGACTTCTTGTAGGCCGTCTTGACGTTGTAGGCGGCGGCAGAGTTGAGGACGGGGATGCCCAGGTCGGTGTAGATCTGTTTCCAGACGGTGCCAGAGTCGATGGCGCCGCAGCCGCCCTGGACCGTCACCAACCGGAACAACTTAAACAGGTTCAGGTCCTTATAGCCCAGCACGGGGGGTTTGTTTATGGGGGTCCCTGAGGAGACAACGCACACACACATCAACACATCACAAAATACACACACACACATCAGAACACACGCACACATCAGAACACACACGAGAGAACGCACACATCAGAACACACACACACGAGAGAACGCACACATCAGAACACACACACACACACGAGAACGCACACATCAGAACACACACACACGAGAGAACGCACACATCAGAACACACACACACACACACGAGAGAACGCACACATCAGAACACACACACACACGAGAGAACGCACACATCAGAACACACACACACACGAGAGAACGCACACATCAGAACACACAGAACACACATCAGAACACACACACACACACACACACACGAGAGAACGCACACATCAGAACACACACACACACACACACAGAACACACGAGAACGCACACATCAGAACACACACACACACGAGAGAACGCAACACAAACACACACACACGAGAGAACGCACACATCAGAACACACACACACACGAGAGAACGCACACATCAGAACACACACACACACGAGAGAACGCACACATCAGAACACACACACACACCACACACGAGAGAACGCACACATCAGAACACACACACACGAGAGAACGCACACATCAGAACACACACACACACACACACGAGAGAACGCACACATCAGAACACACACACACACGAGAGAACGCACACATCAGAACACACACACACACACGACGAGAGAACGCACACATCAGAACACACACACACACGAGAGAACGCACACATCAGAACACACACACACGAGAGAACGCACACATCAGAACACACACGAGAGAGAACGCACACATCAGAACACACACACACACACGAGAGAACGCACACATCAGAACACACACACACGAGAGAACGCACACATCAGAACACACACACACACGAGAGAACGCACACATCAGAACACACACGAGAGAACGCACACATCAGAACACACACACATCACGAGAGAACGCACACATCAGAACACACACACACACGAGAGAACGCACACATCAGAACACACACACACACACACACACATCGAGAGAACGCACACATCAGAACACACACACACACGAGGAGAACGCACACATCAGAACACACACACACACACGAGAGCACACACGCACACATCAGAACACACACACACGAGAGAACGCACACATCAGAACACACACACGAGAGAACGCACACATCAGAACACACACACATCACGAGAGAACGCACACATCAGAACACACACACACACACGAGAACGCACACATCAGAACACACACACACGAGAGAACGCACACATCAGAACACAACCTCTAACTCACACACACACACACACACAGGGGTGGTGTGTGTGCGTCTGTGTGTGTGTTCTTGTGTGTGTGCCAGGGGCAGGGGGAGTTGTACCTGTGTGTTCTTGTTTGGGTCTGTGTGTATACGTGTGTCTGCGTGTGTGTGTACATGTGTCTGTGTGTACACGTGTGTCTGTGTGTCTGTGTGTACATGTGTATAGTGTGTGTGTGTGTATGTGTGTGTGTATAGTGTGTGTGTGTCTGTGTGTGTGTGTGTCTGTGTGTGTGTGTCTGTGTATAGTGTGTGTGTGTATAGTGTGTGTGTGTATATAGTGTGTGTGTGTATATAGTGTGTATGTGTATGTATATAGTGTCTGTGTATATTGTGTGTGTGTGTGTGTGTGTGTATGTGTGTAGTGTGTGTGTGTGTATAGTGTGTGTGTATATAGTGTGTGTGTGTCTGTGTGTGTGTGTATAGTGTGTGTGTGTCTGTGTGTGTGTGTATGTGTGTGTGTGTGTGTGTGTGTCTGTGTGTCTGTGTGTGTGTGTATAGTGTGTGTGTGTGTGTGTGTGTGTATGTGTGTGTGTGTGTATAGTGTGTGTGTGTGTTGTGTGTGTGTGTGTGTATGTGTGTGTTGTATGTGTGTGTGTGTGTGTCTGTGTGTGTGTGTATAGTGTGGTGTGTTGTCTGTGTGTGTGTGTAGTGTGTGTGTGTGTGTGTGTGTGTGTGTGTGTGTGTCTGTGTGTGTCTGTGTGTATGTGTGTATAGTGTGTGTGTGTGTGTGTGTGTGTATAGTGTGTGTGTGTGTCTGTGTGTGTGTGTATATGTGTGTGTGTGTGTGTGTCTGTGTGTCTGTGTGTGTGTGTGTGTGTGTGTATAGTGTGTGTGTGTGTGTGTGTGTATAGTGTGTGTGTGTGTGTGTGTGTGTGTATAGTGTGTGTGTGTGTGTGTGTGTGTGTGTGTCTGTGTGTGTGTGTGTGTATAGTGTGTGTGTATAGTGTGTGTGTGTGTGTGTGTGTGTGTATAGTGTGTGTGTGTGTGTGTGTGTGTATGTGTGTAGTGTGTGTGTGTATGTGTGTTACCTCTGTCCTCCATGAACTTGTAGAGTTGTTGGAGGAAGTTGTCTCTCTCGTCGGGGTCGGGCTCCTCCTCGGGCTGTGGACACGTCACATCTAAAGTTTAGTTTAAAGCACAGACACGACCGGAACCACAGACACAACCACAGACACGAACCACAGACACAACCAGAACCACAGACACAACCAGAACCACAGACACAACCACAACACACAGAACCACAGACACAACCACAGACACAACCAGAACCACAGACACAACCAGAACCACAGACACAACCAGAACCACAGACACAACCACAGACACGAACCACAGACACAACCACAGAACCACAGACACACCAGAACCACAGACACAACCAGAACACAGACACAGACCAACAGAACCACAGACACAACCAGAACCACAGACACAACCACAGACACGAACCACAGACACAACCAGAACCACAGACACGACCGGAACCACAGACACAACCACAGACACAGAACCACAGACACAACCAGAACCACAGACACAACCACAGACACAACCAGAACCACAGACACAACCAGAACCACAGACACAACCAGAACCACAGACACAACCACAGACACGAACCACAGACACAACCAGAACCACAGACACAACCACAGACACAACCACAGACACAACCAGAACCACAAACACAACCAGAACCACAGACACAACCAGAACCACAGACACAACCAGAACCACAAACACAACCAGAACCACAGACACGACCGGAACCAGTGAACAGAACACTGTTCCAAGACAGAACTTCATTCTGAGAATCTGTCGATACCGATACTGATACCAGAGGCTCAGATTCTGTTTACAGAGCGACTCTCTGACCCTGACTGACTCTGACCCTGACCCTGACTCTGACCTCTGACTCTGACTCTGACCCTCACCCTGACTCTGACTCTGACTCTGACCCTCACTCTGACTCTGACCCTCACTCTGACTCTGACCCTCACTCTGACTCTGACCCTCACTCTGACTCTGACCCTCACTCTGACTCTGACCCTCACTCTGACTCTGACCCTCACTCTGACTCTGACCCTCACTCTGACTCTGACTCTAGGACGTTCAGAGTCGTTTCTCTGAGTCACTTTTATACTTTTATATTTACACTAAACTGTGAAAATCTATCAAATATATATCGATATATTGGAAGATTTAATGTGCTGATACAGTATCGATATCGTATGCTGATGCACACAACACACAACACCACACAACAACACACAGTGTGTATGTGTGATGTTGTGTGTGTTGTGCATCCTGACCTCCTCCTGAAGTTGTTTCTTGTGTGTTTGTGTGTGTGTGTGTTTGTGTGTGTGTGTTGTGCGTGCGTTGTGCGTCCTGACCTCCTCCTGAAGTCGTTTCTTGTGCTTGTGTAGTGTGTTGTGTGTGTGTGTTGTGTGTGTGTGTTGTGTGTGCGTTGTGCGTCCTGACCTCCTCCTGAAGTCGTTTCTTGTGCTTGTGTAGTGTGTCGTGTGTGTGTCGTGTGTGTGTTCTGTGTGTGTGTTCTGTGTGTGTGTCGTGTGTGTTGTGTGTGTCTGTCGGTCGTGTGTGTGTCGTGTGTGTGTGTGTCATGTGTGTGTGTGTTTTGTGTGTGTGTGTGTGTCATGTGTGTCGTGTGTATGTTGTGCGTCCTGACCTCCTCCTGAAGTCGTTTCTTGCGTCTCTCTTCGTTTTCTTCTCGTTCTTCGTCGCTGTGTTTTTCGTCACTGTCGGACGACGACTCCAGGATCTGACTCAGGTCCATTTTCCACACGTCCGGAACCGCCCGGGTCCTGAGGAACGCCTGGGTAATACACACACACCTGCACAGGTAATAACACACAGGTAATACACACACACTTGCACAGGTAATAACACACAGGTAATACACACACACCTGCACAGGTAATAACACACAGGTAATACACACACACACAGGTGATAACACACAGGTAATACACACACACCTGCACAGGTAATAACACACAGGTACACACAATACACACACAGGTAATACACACACACACCTGCACAGGTAATAACACACAGGTCACACACACACACACACACACAGGTAATACACACACACCTGCACAGGTCACACACACAGGTCACACACACACCTGCACAAGTAATAACACACAGGTAATACACACACACACCTGCACAGGTAACACACACAGGTAATACACACACCTGCACAGGTAATACACACACACACCTGCACAGGTAATAACACACACACACCTGCACAGGTAACACACACACACACCTGCACAGGTAACACACACACACACACCTGCACAGGTAATAACACACACACACCTGCACAGGTGACACACACACACACACACACACCTGCACAGGCACACACACACACACACAGGTCACACACACACACCTGCACAGGTACACACACACACCTGCACAGGTACACACACACACACACCTGCACAGGTAACACACACACAGGTCACACACACACCTGCACAGGTGCACAGGTAACACACACACACACACACCTGCACAGGTAACACACACAGGTAACACACACACCTGCACAGTTCACACACACAGGTCACACACACACAGTTCTAAACACATTCAGGAAACGTTCTGCTGGGTTCTGTCAGTGAGGATCTAGTCCCGGTCCTGGTTTCAGTCTGGTCCTGGTCCTGGTCCTGGTCCTGGTCTTTCAGAGTAAATCTTGTGTCGTGTGAGCGTGGAGAGAAAATGGCGTCCGTACCTTTCCTGTTGGCGAGCTCGGGTTTGCAGATGGAGGCGGAGTTTAGCGTGTGCAGGTGTCGGCGGAGCACGGTGGAGCTGAGGGCAGAGGGCAGGGGTCAGAGGGCAGAGGGCAGGGGTCAGACTGTAGTGAGGTTACACTCTAAACATCAGGAGAGAAAATAAAACTCACAACTTCCCGTCTCCAAAAGAACGAACCAGACAGTGATCCTTCTTCACCACCAGCTCCTCGTTACACACCGGAGACAGCACCTGACAGACAGGTGACACAGACAGGTGAGACACAGGCAGGTGAGACACAGGCAGGTGAGACACAGGCAGGTGAGACACAGGCAGGTGAGACAGACAGGTGAGACACAGACAGGTGAGACACAGACAGGTGAGACACAGGCAGGTGAGACACAGGCAGGTGAGACAGACAGGTGACACAGACAGGTGAGACACAGGCAGGTGAGACACAGGCAGGTGAGACACAGGCAGGTGAGACACAGACAGGTGAGACACAGGCAGGTGAGACACAGACAGGTGAGACACAGGCAGGTGAGACACAGGCAGGTGAGACAGACAGGTGAGACGCAGACAGGTGAGACACAGACAGGTGAGACACAGGCAGGTGAGACACAAACAGGTGAGACAGACAGGTGACACAGACAGGTGAGACACAGGCAGGTGAGACACAGGCAGGTGAGACACAGACAGGTGAGACACAGACAGGTGAGACACAGGCAGGTGAGACACAGGCAGGTGAGACAGACAGGTGAGACGCAGACAGGTGAGACACAGACAGGTGAGACACAGGCAGGTGAGACACAGGCAGGTGAGACAGACAGGTGAGACAGAGACAGGTGAGACACAGACAGGTGAGACACAGACAGGTGAGACACAGACAGGTGAGACACAGACAGGTGAGACACAGACAGGTGAGACAGGTGAGACTCTGCCGTTTTCAGTCCCGTCACATTTTTGTCCATATTTGTTTTGACTCCACAAACCCGACTCATTTGTTTCTATGGAAACGCTGTTGTCTTGTCTAGAAGGTTCCACAGTGTCCACGTTCACAGGAGAACTTTAATCCTGAATCTAAATCATTTCATTGTAAATAAAAGTGTGTTCCGTTTTAAAACGTCCATGTAAATAAATGTTGATTGTGATTTAGTCTGTGTTCACACTGCACCTGAAGTGACTCAGATCAGATTTTTTGTCTTTATGTTCCTGTATCTGATCTTTTAATGACGTCTGAACCACACAGATGTGATGTTTTCACATGTGACCAGGACACTTGGATCTGTGCTCCTGAAACTGATCCATATCTGATCTTTAACATGTGACTTGAGTGTGAACGGTCAGGTCACATTCATCCACCTACACGTCATCAACAAGACACAAATGTCACTATTCTGCACTGAAGTAGAGAAAACTGTTCATGAACTCAGTGTGACTGAAGTGAAGCACATCTCCACTCACCACAAAACACCACCACCAAAAACCTCGTCCTTCTCCTTCTCAATCTCCTCCTTAAAACAAGTCAGTTGTTCATGTTGTGGCTCCGGTACGAGAGGAACTTTAAAAGCTCCAGGTGCTCGATGCTGCGTCCATGTTTGTTCAACTTGTGTAAACACAGAGACGCTCGCTGCGGTTGACGTCGTCGTGTCTCCAGTGTCACATGTGGGACACTTTTGGACCGTTTAATGTTCACACTGGAGTCACATTTAACTGGAAATGTGAACCACCTCGAAAAAACATCGTATTTCACAAAAAAATCTGAATTGAGCGTTAAACCTGCAGACTGAACGGAGACTAAATCTCAACAGTGAAGTAAGAGTTTGTTTTGTTGTGATGTTAAATGTGAGTGAGTTCGTTTCCTGGATCCTGTTTGTGGTTTGTTGTTGTTCAAATGCTGCTGGTGCTTCAGGCTCCTCGTGTCGTCCTCCTGGTCCTGGTCTTGGTCCTGGTCCTGGTCCTGGTCCTGGTCTGTCTCGGGACTTTGATCCATGTCTCTTTGGATTTGTGAGTGGGATGTGGGAGTGGGCTGAGCTTTTGTCTTCTTCTTCCTCCTTCTCCTCCTCGACTCACAGACGGAAAGTGTGATGAGACGATTCTCCAGTTCTCATCAGAACCACGTCGGGTCCAAATGTTCTGGACGGTGTTTGTGTCGGTGGAGGAACCACAAACCAGACGACAGAAAAGACACGAGCAGTTCAAGTGTTTGTGTTTAAATCTGTTGGTGTTTCTGTCCAATCAGAACCTCCCCCAGACGCTCACACACAGGAAATCAAAAACATCTCACCAGTTTAACACCAAACAACAAGAAACATCATCATTATTATTATTATTATCATTATCATTATCATTATTATCATTATTATCATTATTATTATTATTATTATTATTATTATTATTAACATCTAAACTACAAGGACAAGCTTTTTAAAAACCTCTTATAAACGTGGACACTGTGGTTTTAACCAGATGTTCCTGCAGAAAGTTCCAGAGTGTGGCTTTAGCAGGAGCATCAGTCCCGTCACACGAGCAGGTCCCTGTGAATAAAACCAGACGGACTCACCAGGACCAGACCCGGTTCTGCTCCGTCCAAAGAGCAGACGGAGCCCAGGAGCTCGTCACACACTCTGCTCTCCTCCTCCTCCGACGAAGACGAAGAACACTCCTGCTCCTCACCAGCGCTGGAACACACACGGACCCAGGTCAGACCCAGACCCAGACCAGGACCGAGACCTAGACCAGGACCAGGACCAGGACCGAGACCCAGACCAGGACCAGGACCGAGACCCAGACCAGGACCAGGACCGAGACCGAGACCGAGACCCAGACCGAGACCCAGGTCAGACCCAGGTCAAACCCAGACCGGGACCGGGACCGAGACCCAGACCCAGACCCAGACCTAGACCAGGACCGAGGTCAGACCCAGATCCAGACTCAGACCCAGACCGAGACCAGGAAACAGACCAAGACCCAGACCGAGACCCAGACCTAGACCCAGACCTAGACCAGGACCGAGGTCAGACCCAGACCCAGACCGAGACCAGGAAACAGACCGAGACCCAGACCCAGACCTCGACCTAGACCGGGACCCAGACCCAGACCGGGACCGGGGACCAGGACCAGGACCAGGACCAGGACTAAACCAGGGACCAGGACCAGGACTAAACCAGGGCTAAAGCAGGACCAGGACCAGGACTAAAGCAGGACTAAAGCAGGACTAAAGCAGGACTAAAGCAGGTCTAAAGCAGGACTAAAGCAGGTCTAAAGCAGGACTAAAGCAGGACTAAAGCAGGTCTAAAGCAGGTCTAAAGCAGGACTAAAGCAGGACTAAAGCAGGACTAAAGCAGGACTAAAGCAGGACTAAAGCAGGTCTAAAGCAGGACTAAAGCAGGACTAAAGCAGGTCTAAAGCAGGACTAAAGCAGGACTAAAGCAGGTCTAAAGCAGGACTAAAGCAGGACTAAAGCAGGTCTAGGCTGGAGCAGTTGAGCAGAGACTCACACGGCCTGTGAGGAGCGGCGCCCCCTGTTGGATTTCTTGCCGATCACAGGCGTCCCAAAATGCTCTGGGTTTGTGAGCGGGAGCTGGTCCAGGGTCTGCAACAAAACCAGAGTGAAGAAGACAGAAGACACAGGGACACAGGGACAGACAGAGGGACACACAGGGACAGAGGGACAGACAGAGGGACAGACAGAGGGACAGAGGGACAGACAGAGGGACAGAGGGACAGACAGAGGGACAGAGGGACACAGGGACAGACAGAGGGACAGAGAGGGACACAGGGACAGACACAGAGGGACAGACAGAGGGACACAGGGACACAGGGACAGACAGAGGGACAGAGGGACACAGGGACAGACAGAGGGACACAGGGACAGACAGAGGGACAGAGGGACACAGGGACAGACAGAGGGACACAGGGACAGACAGAGGGACAGAGGGACAGACAGAGGGACAGAGGGACAGACAGACACAGGGACAGACAGAGGGACAGAGGGACAGACAGAGGGACAGAGGGACACAGGGACAGACAGAGGGACAGACAGAGGGACAGACAGAGGGACACAGGGACAGACACAGGGACAGACAGAGGGACAGACAGAGGGACACAGGGACACAGGGACAGACAGAGGGACAGAGGGACACAGGAGACAGAGGACACAGGGACAGACAGAGGGACAGAGGGACACAGGGACAGACACAGGGACAGACAGAGGGACAGAGGGACAGACAGAGGGACAGAGGGACACAGGGACAGACAGAGGACAGACACAGGGACAGACAGAGGGACACAGACAGAGGACAGAACAGACAGGGACAGACAGAGGGACACAGGGACACAGGACAGACAGGGACACAGGGACAGACAGGGACACAGGGGACAGGGACAGAGGGACAGGGGACACAGGACAGACAGAGACACAGGGACAGGACAGAGGGACAGAGGGACACAGGGACAGACAGAGAGGGACACAGGGACACAGAGGGACAGACAGAGGGACACAGGGACAGACAGAGGGACAGAGGGACAGACAGACAGGGACAGGGACAGAGGACAGAGACAGACAGGACAGGGACAGGGACAGACAGGGACAGAGGGACACAGGGACAGACAGAGGGACACAGGGACAGAGGGACACAGGGACAGAGGGACACAGGGACAGAAGAGGAGGACACCAACATCGATTCATGTGAGTTAAACTTATGATGAATCATTAGAAGTTTGAAGAAAAGAGCCGTGAACATGAGGTCCAGACCCATTTGGGCCCAGATACAGCTCAAGGGAAACAGGTTAAAGGGTCAGGTGTTGGGTTAAAGGGTTAAAGGGTTAAAGAGTTAAAGGGTTAAAGGTTCTGACCTCGCTCTCGGCGAAGTGTCTCTCTCCTTTGAGACACAGAGACGTCCTCCTCAGAGTTTTCTCGTCTCCGTCGTCAAAAACTGAAACACAAAACAACATCTGAGCACCAAAGAACCACAGACACCACCCGGGACCCCCAGAGCCCCCCCAGAGCCCCGGAGCCCCCCCAGAGCCCCAGAGCCCCGGAGCCCCCCCAGAGCCCCAGAGCCCCGGAGCCCCCCCGGAGCCCCGGACCGCCGACCCCAGAGCCCCCCAGAGCCCCCCCCAGAGCCCCCCCCAGAGCCCCACAGCCCCGGAGCCCCCCCAGAGCCCCGGGAGCGTGACCCGGGAGCAGGCGTGGTGTGAGTGTTATGGGCCGTACGTACCCACGGTGTACAGGGAGGCGTCGGTGAGTTTGCTGATGACGGCCTCAGAGTTCAACCCTTCATTGGTCTTCACCTCCACCACAGACCCCACCTACAGACAGGAGCAGACAGGAGCAGACAGGAGCAGACACATGTCAGTTTGACAGGGTGAGTCAGAATGTACAGGATCAACACTCAGACCAGGTCAAGATTTAACACTTCAAAAAGTTTATCCCCAGGTTTGACTTCCTCAAATGTCAGAGTCAGTGTGGACTAAAGCTGCTCTTCCTCTCGACCCGGAGTCTTCCTCCCGATCGACTGACCCGGAGTCTTCCTCCCGATCCACTGACCCGGAGTCTTCCTCCCGATCCACTGACCCGGAGTCTTCCTCCCGATCCACTGACCCGGAGTCTTCCTCCCGATCCACTGACCCGGAGTCTTCCTCCTGATCCACTGAAGTTTATTCATTAAAACCAGCGACACAAACCAAAGTTTTTGTGCAGGTTCTAAACCTTCACTCGTTTTGTCATTTCATGTTGTTTTCTCCTTTGTTTAACGTTGCTCTACAGCCCGAGTGAGTGAACAAAAAAACTAATGAAATTTAAGACCTTTGTGAAAAAAATAAAACTTGGACAACAGAATTTAAGACGTTTTTAAGACTTTTAAGGCCCGACAGGTGCACTGTGAGCAGAGTTTATCCACAACAACGACAACGACAAACGAAAGAGAAGAAAGAGATGAGAACCAAAAAAGAGGAGAGACACTTACCCTGAGCTGACCTTTGACCTGGTCGTCATGCACCACCTGAGACGTCCCCTCCCCCTTCAGAGTCACCTGCAACAGAACCACACAGAACCACACCAGAACTCTGAGAACATGGACCAGAACCACACAGAACCACCCAGGACCACACAGATCCACCCAGAACCACACAGATCCACCCAGAACCACACAGAACACACAACACAAGTGACACACAACAAAACAACAAAACAACACATTTACAACAAACACATACAGACACCAGCACCAGAACCAGCAACAGCACCAGGACCAGCACCAGGACCAGGACCAGCACCAGCACCAGGACCAGCACCAGGACCAGCACCAGAACCAGCACCAGAACCAGCACCAGAACCAGGACCAGCACCAGGACCAGTCCAGACTCTGGCTCACAGAGACACTGACCTTGACTTTGACGAGGCGTTTGACCGTTTTGATTTTGGCCTCACAGAACGCTCCTCTGTACTTCGCACTCACATCTGTCCCCACGCTCAGGTAGGCAGGCTCCTCCACTGCCTGAAACGCACAAAAACACACACTGTTACACACACAAACACACACAAACACACACGCTCAGGTAGGCAGGCTCCTCCACTGCCTGAAACGCACAAAAACACACACTGTTACACACACAAACACACACAAACACACACGCTCAGGTAGGCAGGCTCCTCCACTGCCTGAAACGCACAAAAACACACACTGTTACACACACAAACACACACAAACACACACGCTCTGGTAGGCAGGCTCCTCCACTGCCTGAAACGCACAAAAACACACACTGTTACACACACAAACACACACAAACACACACGCTCAGGTAGGCAGGCTCCTCCACTGCCTGAAACGCACAAAAACACACACTGTTACACACACAAACACACACAAACACACACGCTCAGGTAGGCAGGCTCCTCCACTGCCTGAAACGCACAAAAACACACACACCTGATCTCATGTTGTGTGTGTGTGTTCAGGTGTGTATGTGTGTGTGTTGAGGTGTGTGTTCAGGTGTGTGTGTGTGTGTGTGTGTTCAGGTGTATGTTCAGGTGTGTGTGTGTGCTCAGGTGTATGTATGTGTGTGTTCAGGTGTATGTATGTGTGTGTTCAGGTGTATGTATGTGTGTGTTGAGGCGTGTGTGTGTGTTGAGGCGTGTGTGTGTGTAGGCGTGTGTGTGTGTAGGCGTGTGTGTGTGTAGGTGTGTCAGGTGTGTGTGTGTATGTTCAGTGTGTGTGTGTTCAGGTGCATGTTCAAGTGTGTGTTGAGGTGTGTGTATGTTCAGTGTGTGTTCAGTGTGTGTGTGTGTTCAGTGTGTGTATGTTCAGTGTGTGTGTGTGTTCAGTTTTAATAATTCAACATTTACAGTGAATTTTTACATCACTAAATATATCGGCGATTATATCGGCAGCTCCAACTCCCGTTATATCGGTTTCATATCGGCCACAACAAAATCCATATCGGTCGGGCTCTAATAAAAACATTTAAATATTAAAACGACGACATGAGTGACAGTGTGAACAGACGACACTCAGGTCTTTGTCCCAGAGACTCGAGTCCTGGTTCTGATTCGTGACTGATACACCAGTGTGTGACGCAGGCACGCCGGTGTGTGACGCAGGCACGCCGGTGTGTGACGCAGGCACGCCGGTGTGTGACGCAGGCACGCCGGTGTGTGACGCAGGCACGCCAGTGTGTGCACAGGTTCGCCGGTGTGTGACGCAGAGGAACAGAGACTCGTCTTCCAGAACAAACGTGGTGTGATCGTTCCCTCCTCTTGCTCTTTTCGTGGTTTTGTGTTGTTGTTGTGTTTTTGTTGTGTTGTTGTCGTGTTGTTACTGTCGTGTTGCTGTTGTCGTGTTGTTGCTGTTGTCTGTTGTCGTGTTGTTGTCGTGTTGTTGCTGTCGTGTTGTTGTTGCTGTCGTGTTGTTACTGTCGTGTGTTGTTGCTCTCGTGTTGTTGCTGTCGTGTTGTTGCTGTTGTCGTGTGTTGTTGTCGTGTTGTTGTCGTCGTGTTGTTGCTGTCGTGTATTTGTCGTGTTGTCGTGTTGTTGTCGTGTTGTTGTCGTGTTGTTGTCGTGTTTTGCTGTTGTGTGTTGCTGTTGTCGTGTTGTTGTCTGTGTGTGTGTTGCGTGTTGTCGTGTGTTGTTGTCGTGTGTTGTCGTGTGTTGTTGTCGTGTTGTTGTCGTGTGTTGTTGTCGTGTTGTTATCGTGTTGTTGCTGTTGTGTGTTGCTGTTGTCGTGTTGTTGTCGTGTTGTTGTCGTGTTGTTGTCGTGTTGTTGTCGCTCTCGTGTTGTTGTCGTGTTGTTGCTGTCGTCGTGTTGTTGCTGTCGTGTGTTGTTGTCGTGTGTTGTTGTCGTGTGTTGTTGTCGTGTGTTGTTATCGTTGTTGTTGCTGTTGTGTGTGTTGTGTGTTGTTGCTGTTGTGTGTTGTTGTCGTGTTGTTGTCGTGTTGTTGTGCGTCGTTGTGTGACTCACCTTCATGTTGTTGTTATTTGAGGGAGTCCAGCTCCAAATCGCAGCAGAACTCACTGAAAACACAGAACCAACAAACACGGTCAGAACCGACAGAACCGACAAACACGATCAGAACCAACAAACACGATCAGAACCAACAGAACCAACAAACACGATCAGAACCAACAGAACCGACAAACACGATCAGAACCGACAAACACGATCAGAACCAACAGAACCAACAAACACGATCAGAACCAACAGAACCGACAAACACGATCAGAACCGACAGAAGAGGCAGAGGAAGAGTCCAGTGATTCACTGAGGCTTTTAAATTGTGGTGGACATGTGGATCCGAGAACGTTCTAACATTTCACACTCAGGTCATTTAATCACACGACTGGACTGACGACCCGACTGACGACTCGACTGACGGGACGTGACAAAAACCCAAAAGTGGTGAAGTCATGGTGGTGGTGGTGGTGTGGTCAAACGTGTCACAACGACGTCGACGAGCGTCACAATATTTAAAACACAAATTGAACTTTAGTTTTACAGAAGTAAAAGTTTAAAAACATCAGAACTACATTTCCCATGATTCATTTCAGCGCCAAAAACACAAAGAAACATGTTTTTACTTGAATTTTTAGGATTATGACGGAAATAATTTACAACAAAATCTAGTCAGAGTTTTAAAACAGTTTCACATCAACGAATAAATCGACCTCTGCAAAATATCGAGAGAAATATCAATATCGAACCGACAGATTTATACATCAATACATCGATACGACACTGACGAGACGAACAGGACAGAACACGTGAAGGTTCTGTTCTGTAGAGAGGTTCTGTAGAGGGGTTCGGTTCTGTAGAGAGGTTCTGTAGAGAGGTTCTGTGGAGGGGTTCTGTGGAGGGGTTCTGTAGAGGGGTTCGGTTCTGTAGAGAGGTTCTATGGAGGGGTTCGGTTCTGTGGAGGACGGGGAGCTGTGTGGGTCCAGTTGGACTCGGTTTCGGTGGATTGAAACGTGTGAAACGCGGAGTGGGTCGTGTTTTTCGCGGTTAGAAATAACCCGGTGTCGGTTCCGTGTGGGTGGTTCGTGTGGATCCGTGACCAGAACCCAGGGCGGGTTTTAACGGGACTTTTAAATGGACTTCGCGGCCGCTGCGGTGAAATCCGCGAGGAAACGTGACGCGGGGCCGTGACCCCCCCTCTCCCGCGGTCACCGTCCACACGGGCCTCTCCGGCTCCGGTCCCGATCCCGCTACAGCCTCGAGGGTTCGGCGGGTTCGTGTGTCCGGGCGGAGAGGAGGCTCGGGCGGGCGGAGGAGCGCGGAGGTCCGGGGAGAGGAGCTTTCCTTCCCGCTGCTTTGTCGCCATCACGGCTCCTCTCGGGCCAACTTTATGTTCCAAGCCCCGAGCCTCCTGCCCGCTCACAACAGCCCCGAACCGGCCCCGAACCGGCCCCGAACCGGCTCCGACAGCGCCTCAAACTCCAGCCGTCCGGAGTTGTGTGAATTGGGTGAAAAAGCCTCGTCAGAAGCAGCGGTTCACTCCGGAGCTAAATTTAGCTTCGGTTTTAGCGTAGCTCCAGCTCCAGTTTGTGTCATACGGCGATTTAAACGGACCTGACGCCGACACGGACGCTCCTCCCGCGGGTTAAACTGCTCCAGAAGCGGCCCCCGGTGCCCTGAGTCCGGTCCGGAGCGTCCGGCCCGGATCCACACGCATTTATTTATTTATTTGGCGGCGGATTCACAAAGACGCGGCGGCTTCACATTTTCTCAAAAACAACTGCCGTTCACCGCGGTGTAACAGCGCCCCGTAACCGCCCGTTCACCCGCCCCCCGAGCCCCCGGAGCCGGCCACACCAGCCCGACGAGCCGAGCCCGCGGCCGGGGAAAGTTTGAGCCGGGTTCGGGACACAAATATTGACATTTTACTCACATTCATCGACGGAGCAGCTTCCTCTGAGCCTCGAAGCGAACAACAGGCGTCTGAGCCCGGAGCTCTGTTTCCCGCCTCCCCATTGGCTGCGGCCGCGGAGCCTCAATCTGATTGGCTGAGCGCGGCGGACATTCCGATAGGCTCCGGGGCCCTGGAGCCAATCAGCGCGCGGGAGCCGAAGAGCGGAGGAGCCGCAGGAGCCGCGGTCCCAGGCGTTTGGCCCGAGAGCCGCGATGTGGCTCCGGGACTCGAGTTGAGGATTAAAACTAAAACTAAACTAAAACTGAAAAAAAGAAATAAATAAAACACCAACTAAAAACTAAAAACTCCTCTGCTCATCTCTGACATTTACTTTTCTCTTCCTGGAATATTCTCACTGCACTTTACACTACTGTTCTGAAACAATAACGGACATGTCCGAAGAGAAGAGTTTATTTATTGATTTATTTTATTAAAGTGAATCGTTTTTGTTGTTGTTGTTTATTGGTGGTTGGTAATAATAAAATTGTAAAAACAACACGAGTCAGTAGAGTCACATTTCCTTTGTGTTTTCATTTTTAATCAGATTTATTCAGTATTTTACTTAAACAAATGACAGTTTATTTTCTCTTTACTGTTGACAGGGATTAAATTGGTCAGAAATGTCGATCAATTAAATACAATCAGTCAGTTAAAATACTTTTGTGGCACTTTAACTGTAAGTTTTAATAGGACTGAACTTGTTTCTGTTGTTGTCCACCCCGAGTGTCCAGAAAGGCGCTTCATCATTAAAATGTGTGATTATTATGATTAAAAATAGAGATTCCGGGACAAACGGTGAAAAATGAGTTGTTTTGTCTAAATATGCCGGGACAGAGACACAGGTTCAGGACTGGGACTGTCCCGGGGACACGGGGACGTCCTGTCTTTATAATTATGACAATAATAATAATAATAACAATAATAATAATAATAATGATAATAATAATCATCATCATCATCATAAAATCAAAGTGTTTTGTCCAAAATGCAGAAACACAAACATTCTCCATTCATCATGAGCAAAGTGACGCCTGTTTTCTTCACTTTAATGTTGTTTTCTGTGGGATTTCTCCTCATGTTTCTCTTTATAATCGCCCCCGAGCTCAGAGTAAACCCTGTGAATCGTGGATCTTTAATAAAAACTTGTTTTAATTTGACTTTGAGTCATTTTCTTGTAGTTTTGTGCCGTGAGAGCAGCGGGTGAAATGCCTGGGCTTTAAGAGCGCGCCCAATCAGCGGCGCGCGCACAGGAAAGCCCGCCACTGCGCCTCGCCATTGGTCGCGCGCGGTTTGTTCTGTGCGCTGATTGGCTGAGGCCGCTTCCTCGTGCGCTGCGTCAGCGTGAAAGTCCCGCCCCCGTACGTGCTCAAGCAAAACTGTTCAAAACACTGCGCCGGATCAGGCCACGAACCGACCAAAAACACACTAAAAAAACTACATTTCTCTGATAAAACTCTACAAACTCCACAAAGAACTAATGTGCGCCTTTGTAAGAGCGTCCAGTGTCCAAAAACACTGAGGTTTGAGCAGGTTTTAAAGCCAAAATCTCCGCTTTCTAACCGAATTCACCGACGAACGGGGTCATATTTAAGACTAAGTTTATTTTGTGTCTAAAATATAAAGTTTCCTCCATTGTCGTTTCTGCCGATTTGTGAGTAACAGGTCACACGTTTATTAAAGCTCCTTTTTTATACTGAACCACGTTTCCTCCATTTTATAAACTCGTTTAATCCTCATAATTGGATCGTTTGTGATCGGGGTTCGGTGCTGACGCTTGAATACGAGTTACAAACGTGACATTTATGAATAAAAGCGACACGAACGCCGAAGCTGAGGCTCAAACTCGACATTTGGAGCGGGTTCCGGGTGAAAAAGTGAAGTTTTCGGCGTGTTTTGCGGCTGATTTTAACGAAACAAACAGCAGCGGAAGAATGGCGGGGTGTGCGTGCTTGCGTCACAGGAAGAGAGACCCGACGTGGCCATATATGTCACAGTGGACGAGGCGGTGTGTGGACAGTGTGTTCCGATCCACGATCTCACGGGTTTTTCTCTGCGTGAACCCGAATCCAGACCGAGAGACACGGGAAGGGGGACAGGGGACGGGGATTACACTCTGTTCTACTGCTGCAGGTTAAAGATGTAGACCAGGCATGTCCAAACTGTGGCCCTCAGTCTTTCAGGAGAATTGGCCCAAATTACTTTACATCAATTAAAAACCTAAGAACCTTTTAATGCTAGTTTTTTTTTTTAAATCTACCTTGATTGAGCTAATATTTAACATTTAGTGTGTGGTTTTAAGGATCTTTGCACAAATAAAGTCGGATGGCTCATTGTAACGTGTTAAACCTGCACAGATTGTAATTATTCACTGTTTTGAGCTCCAGTCTACGTCCCTCCATCGACCCTCTGCTTCATCTGTGTTAGATATGTGGCCCTTGATGAAAAAAGTTTGAACACCCCTGATGTAGATGTAGATGCGGACAGAGGACAGAGTGATGGACACAAGACAAAGCAACAAATGTCCCGTGTAAAACTCTTCATTTCATCCCCAAACGTCTCCCACAATATGTCCCACATGTAAAAGCTCCAGAGCATGGAGGAGCCGCGGGTGGAGGAGCCGCGGGTGGAGGAGCGCGGGTGGAGGAGCCGCGGGTGGAGGAGCCGCGGGTTAGGAGTTTGTAGGTGGGACTCTGCTGAGCTTCTGGACTCGCTCTGAGCTCGACTTGAGGTGATGTTTTTGGATGTGGTTTGTTCAGTGAAAGACGCAGGAGCTTTTGTGTTTTTCCCCATTTTAATATTGGAACAAAGATTTCAGTACAAAAAAAAACACACACACAGAGCAGTTTTTACATGTTGTCCTCATCAGAATCATCCTCCTCCAGAGGGTCCAGCAGAGGGTCAGAGGAGCAGAGGGTGAAGAGAAAAAAGACAGAGGAGCAGAGGGTCAGAGGAGCAGAGGGTCAGAGGTCAGAGATCAGAGGAGCAGAGGGTCAGAGGGTCAGAGGGGAGGAGCAGAGGGTCAGAGGAGCAGAGGGTCAGAGCAGAGTCAGAGGGTCAGAGGAGCAGAGGGTCAGAGGAGCAGAGGGTCAGAGGAGCAGAGGGTCAGAGGAGCAGAGCAGAGAGAGAGGGTCAGAGAGCAGAGGGTCAGAGGAGCAGAGGGTCAGAGAGAGCAGAGGGTCAGAGAGCAGAGCAGAGGGTCAGAGAGCAGAGGGTCAGAGGAGCAGAGGGTCAGAGGAGCAGAGGGTCAGAGGAGCAGAGGGTCAGAGGAGCAGAGGGTCAGAGGAGCAGAGGCAGAGGGTCAGAGAGGTCAGAGGAGCAGAGGGTCAGAGCAGAGAGCAGAGCAGAGGGCAGAGGGTCAGAGGAGCAGAGGGTCAGAGGACGCAGAGAAGGTCAGAGGGTCAGAGGAGCAGAGAGAGGAGCAGAGGGTCAGAGGAGCAGAGAGAGGAGCAGAGGGTCAGAGGGTCAGAGGAGAGGGTCAGAGGAGCAGAGGGTCAGAGGAGCAGAGGGCAGAGGAGCAGAGGTCAGAGGAGCAGAGGGTCAGAGGGTCAGAGGGTCAGAGAAGGGTCAGAGGAGCAGAGGGTCAGAGAGAGGGTCAGAGAGGAGCAGAGGAGTCAGAGGGTCAGAGGCAGAGGGTCAGAGGAGCAGAGGGTCAGAGGAGCAGAGGGTCAGAGAGCAGAGGGTCAGAGGAGCAGAGGGTCAGAGCAGAGGTCAGAGGGCAGAGGGTCAGAGGAGCAGAGGGTCAGAGAGTCAGAGCAGAGGGTCAGAGGGCAGAGGGTCAGAGGGTCAGAGGAGCAGAGGGTCAGAGGAGCAGAGGGTCAGAGAGCAGAGGGTCAGAGCAGAGGGTCAGAGGGTCAGAGGGCAGAGGGTCAGAGGAGCAGAGGGTCAGAGAGCAGAGGGTCAGAGAGAGAGCAGAGGGTCAGAGGAGTCAGAGGAGAGGGTCAGAGGAGCAGAGGGTCAGAGGGTCAGAGGAGCAGAGGGTCAGAGGGTCAGAGAGAGGAGCAGAGGGTCAGAGGCAGAGGGTCAGAGCAGAGGGTCAGAGCAGAGTCAGAGGAGCAGAGGGTCAGAGGAGCAGAGGGTCAGAGGAGCAGAGGGTCAGAGGAGCAGAGGGTCAGAGGAGCAGAGGGTCAGAGGAGCAGAGCAGAGGGCAGAGGAGCAGAGGGTCAGAGGAGCAGAGGGTCAGAGGAGCAGAGGGTCAGAGGAGTCAGAGCAGAGGGTCAGAGCAGAGGACAGAGGGTCAGAGGGTCAGAGGAGCAGAGGGTCAGAGGAGCAGAGGGTCAGAGAGCAGAGTCAGAGGAACAGAGGGTCAGAGGAGAGTCAGAGCAGAGGGTCAGAGCAGAGTCAGAGAGGAACAGAGGGTCAGAGAGCAGAGGGTCAGAGGGTCAGAGGGTCAGAGGAGTCAGAGGGTCAGAGGAGGGTCAGAGGAGCAGAGGAGAGGGTCAGAGGAGAGCAGAGGGTCAGAGGAGCAGAGGGTCAGAGGAGCAGAGCAGGAGCAGAGGGTCAGAGCAGAGGGTCAGAGAGCAGAGGGTCAGAGGAGCAGAGGGTCAGAGGAGCAGAGGGTCAGAGGAGCAGAGGGTCAGGCAGAGGAGCAGAGGGTCAGAGGGTCAGAGAGCAGAGGGTCAGAGGAGTCAGAGCAGAGGGTCAGAGAGCAGAGGGTCAGAGGAGCAGAGGGTCAGAGGAGCAGAGGTCAGAGCAGAGGAAGCAGAGGGTCAGAGGAGCAGAGGGTCAGAGGAGCAGAGGGTCAGAGGGTCAGAGGAGCAGAGGGTCAGAGGAGCAGAGGAACAGAGGGTCAGAGGAGCAGAGGGTCAGAGGAGCAGAGGGTCAGAGGAGCAGAGGGTCAGAGGGTCAGACCTTTGCGTATTTCTCCGCCTCTTCTCTGACGTCTTTTGGGACCAGTTCGTGTCGTCCGTTTGTCACTGGGACAGAAACACAGAGTTTAGATTCAGTTCAGACGAGTAAATGTCGTTTTAGTTTCCACACGTGGAGGCGGCGCTCGTTTGCGTCGATCGGTTGCGTCGCTCCGTTGCGTCGATCGGTTGCGTCGCTCCGTTGCATCGACAGTCGTGTTGCGTTTGTCATGAAAACTCGTCTTATTTTGAAGTAGGTTTTGTGTTTAATAGTTTTGACACGACTTCATCGTTTTACTCTAAATCACTGAATGTTGAGGATCAAAAACGTTACTCTGAAAGTTCAAACTCGTCGATAACTGTTGACGACGTTGATGTTGACTTGTTGATACAGACGCTTTTTGCCGACCAACATGGTGTTTTCTCATATTCATTAAAAACAGAAAAACTCGAACAGAACAGAACAGAACTGACCTTCTCCCACCCAACTCAGCTCCAGCTCAAACGCCTTGTCCTTCACCTCGTCGTGAACGATGTAGATTCTGAAAACAGCATCAACACAAACACAAACAGTCAGGACGACAACTCCCACAACACAAACACACAAACACACACACACACACACACACACACACACACACACACACACACACACACACACACACACACAAACACACACACACACACAACTTTCCTGATGTGTGTGAAAGTGTCTTCGTCTTTATTCACTCGTCACATTTTTATTCACAGGAACTTTAATAATCACAAGAAAAAAAACACTCACATTTTGGCCACTTCTTTAACCAGCTCCCGACACGACATGTCCTTCATCTGAAACACACACACACACAGTCAAATACACACAGTCAAATACACACAACACACACACACACAGTCAAATACACACAACACACACACACACAGTCAAATACACACAACACACACACACACAGTCAAACACACACAACACACACACACACAGTCAAACACACACAGACACACACACAGTCAAACACACACAGACACACACAGACACACAGACGTTAGCGTCTCTGTGAGGCAGAAACTGTCCCTTTCCCCCCTGACTCCTCCCACTGAGCAACACAAACATCAGTGTAGAAATAAACTCTTTCATAAAAATAAATCTACATCATCTGTTCTTCATCTGTCAAACTGTAAAAATGTAAAAGACAAAAATAAAGGCTTAAAAAAAGTGTAAAAATCCTGTCACATAACACACATCATGTGATCAACAGGACGATGCCAACGGCGTTTATTTCAACGACAGTTTGTGTCAGAGACGTGTGTGTGTGTGAACATGTCAGAGCTCTACGTGTGAAATAAAGTATGTGACATTTTCCCACGCTCAGGTTTGTGCTGACGACAGAAGGAGACGAACGAGGGACGAGGCCTTAAAGCTCGACCGGCGCAGACGAACCAAACAGCCGCGAAAACCGGGAGTGAACATGTGTGTGTGCGGGATGAGTCAGTGTATGTGCACACGGGCAAGGGTGAAAATCAGGAGGTGTGCGTTAGCATGCCGGTTGTTATCTTCAGTGTGACGGTGAAACTCGTCTCTAGTGTGTGTAGTGAAAAGTGTTTCTAAACTCAGGACGGTGAATAATGAGGACGCTCAACAAACGTGAGGGAAAACTGAGGACCTGTGTGAAGGTTTACACTGATCCAGGATCAGGACTTAGGACGCAAAGTCAGAGACTCACACTTTTACCGACAGAACAAACAACAAACAGAACAAACAACAAACAGAACAAACAACACACAGAACAAACAGAAGAATGTCTCTGACCTGGAGCTTCTCGATCTCGGTCTTTGCTGCCTGTTTGGCCTTTCCAATCGCACAGCCCCAGTATCCCTGAAACACACAACACACACACACACACACACACACATACACACAGAACACAAACATCAGAAACAACACAAACTGTGTGTGTACAGTTTTCCATCATGTGTTGATCTTGTGTCTAAAGTCACAATGATCCAAACACTGATCTAAAACCAGCAAGAGAGACCATTAAACCAGGACTAAACCAGGACTAAACCAGGACTAGACCAGGACTAGACCAGGACTAGACCAGGACTAGACCAGGCTGTGGTCCCTCACACTAGATCCGAGTCATTTTAGTCCAAACGTAAAAAAAAACTCTGTGGTTCTGCTCAAACCTACGACTGTGACCCATGAAAAACATCAAACTGAAATAAATGAAAAGATTCTTCAAACATGAATCAGTCCAAATAAACTTGAGAGGCTCAGAGAGAAGAACCGACGAGAACATGGAGGAACATCTGAGGAGGAACATCTGAGAACAGCTCTGATTTAAACTTTTACACTGGTACAGTCTGAATCAAGAGGCCGTGGAGTCTGGGCCGTTACACCGACTCGAGTTTAGAACATGAGGAGGGTCAGAGGAGCAGACTCACGTAGGAGATGCCTGAGGGGTCCACCATGTAGAGCTGAGGACCGTCATCTTTGTCGTAGGAGCCCAGAATAAAACTAGAACAACAAGAAAAGAGGTTTGAGGAAGGTCTGAGGAGGTCTGAGATAGTCTGGGGGGTTTTGAGAAGGTCTGAGGGGGTTTGAGGAAGGTGTGAGGAGGTCTGAGGAGGACACCAAAGGATGGACTTGGAGTCAGTATAGAGAAATGTCCAAAAGGTCCCTTCAGAAGATGATCAACCTGAGAGGAGGAGGAAGAGGAGGAGTGTGGAGGTTCTGACCTGCAGCCGAAGGGTCTGACGGCGCTGTACAGGGTGTAGGCGTGAACGTACATGGCCACACGCTCCGACAGGTGCTGCACACAAAACACACCTGTCACACCTGTCAGGACTCCTGTGATTGGTCGGTGTCGGGCAGGTGAGGCGTTACGTGATTGGTCGGTGGTACAGGTGAGGCGTTACGTGATTGGTCGGTGTCGGGCAGGTGAGGCGTTACGTGATTGGTCGGTGTTGGGCAGGTGAGGCGTTACGTGATTGGTCGGTGTCGGGCAGGTGAGGCGTTACGTGATTGGTTGGTGGTACAGGTGGGGTGTTACGTGATTGGTCGGTGGTACAGGTGAGGTGTTACGTGATTGGTCGGTGGTACAGGTGGGGTGTTACGTGATTGGTCGGTGGTACAGGTGGGGTGTTACGTGATTGGTCGGTGGTACAGGTGGGGTGTTACGTGATTGGTCGGTGGTACAGGTGGGGTGTTACGTGATTGGTCGGTGGTACAGGTGGGGTGTTACGTGATTGGTCGATGTTGGGCAGGTGAGGCGTTACCTTCAGTGGAATGTCGTGTCCGTAGTTTGATCTGAAGTTTGAAGCTTCGTCACGAGCCACTTCTGCCAAAGAGCGAGCGTCGGCCAGTAACCCGGCAACCGCCTGGAACAGAACGGAACATCAGAATAACAGAACACGAGAACAACAGAAAACGAGAACAACAGAACAATAGAACAACAGACCACCGCCTGGAACATGTGGAATAAACCCGTGAGCGTCTGGAGAACTCAGAAGAAAACAGGAGCCAGTGAAAAACCTGCTCAGATCAAAGCTCAGGTCCAACCCTGAGTCTGAATCTGCAGCTCCAGACTCGGATTTAAGACGTGTGTTTGCACAAAAAACCTTCAGTACGTGACGTGTGGGTCTGTGGGGGTGTTAGTGTGTGGTAGTTGTGTGTGTGTTGCCGTGGAGACGGAGGGCGCGGTTACCATGCCGACGTGTCTGTCGATGTTGAAGATGCGTTTGTTGGATCCTTCTTCGTAAAGTTTGGACAGAACGAGTTTCTCCACCCCGAACACCACACCGTCCTTACACCGGATCCCGATCGCCGTGCTGACGCAGAGTACACACACACAGTACTTCAGAAAATATACTTCAGAAAATATACTTCATATATACTTCAGAAATACACAGCAACATGTTCTACACATTACTGCGATACTGACACAACAACACACAACACACACAACACACATACAACAACAATCGCACAACATATGCGCACACACACACAGACAGGTGCAGAGGCAGGTGCGTACCTGCTGTTCTCCACGGCCTTCATGGCGTATTCCACCTGGAAAACTCTCCCGTCCGGAGAGAAGGTGGAGGCTGAAAGATCATACTGAAAAACACACAAAATACACACAAAAAAGAGAGACACAAACAGTTGAAAACAGGTTTAACCCCCCCCCCCACACACACACACACAGACAGACACACACACAGACAGACACACACAGACAGACACACACAGACAGACACACACAGACAACACAGACACACACACACACACAGACACACACACACAGACAGACACACACACACACACACACAGACACACACACACAGACAGACACACACAGACAGACAGACACACACATACACAGACAGACACACATACACAGACAGACACACACACACAGACAGACACACACACACACAGACACACACACACACACACAGACACACACACACACACACACAGACACACACAGACAGACAGACAGACAGACACAGACAGACAGACACACACACACAGACACACACACACACACTAAAGGATGATCTTCTTTATGTTTAATATAAACACACACAGACAGACGAGCGACGAGAGGCTCGAGCGCCAACAGCCCACACGGGTCACGGGTCAGAGGTCAGGAGTCAGAGGGGTTTTAAAGTTCGATTTCATTCATTCATAAAAATGTTAAACTGAACCGGAAGTGCACACAAACAGTCTTAAACCTGACACTGGAGGAGATTTTTCACCTTTGTTCTCTCCTTCAAAAGCCTCAGATTAAACAGTTTAAACATTAAATAGTTTAAACATTAAACAGTTTAAACTTTGTTTCGTTTTCGTTTGTGTCGTTAGCATTAGCCTGTTAGCATTAGCCTGTTAGCTCGCTGTGACTCAGCAGCGGCGCTCCGTCCGCGGCGGACACAAAAATACGAACCAAACTTCTCATTTCAGTCACATAAAGACACGGCCCGGTGTGAAAGAGCCGCGGCCGGAGCGGAGCCACGTATGAGCCACATCTGAGCCGCGATACTGAAGAAAAACCCGAAACAAACCGAGAAGAAACAAAACTCACCCCGGTCCCGATAGAACTCATGCTCACTGTGCCACTGCGCAGGCGCACTCCGCACTCAAACACACTGTGCCACTGCGCAGGCGCACTCTTCTTCTCTCCCAAACTGAACAAAACAAACTTTATATTTTTATTTTCGTCTCTCGTAACTCTCTCGGTTAAAGGTTAAAGGTCAAATCGTTTTTCATTTATGTTGAAAAACTGTTTTATTTCACTTTTCAGACGGAACTCGTTTTATTTTGAAAAGCGGAAGTTTATTTTGACGGGACACCGGAAGTAGTATGCATATAGGCAGCTTAACCTGCTGATGACGCAGTGCGCGTGCGCGGCCTTTTGTCACGTGTTGCGTGAAAAACCAAGAAAAAGTTGTGAAAGTGAAAATGTGACGATGTGAAAATGACAAATGTTGGAGTTTATTTTGTAAAATGGTTCAGACTCGTGTTTAGACGCGACAAGAACCGTCCACGTGTCACGCGCGTCACGTGTTTTGTGGCGCCCCCTGGAGGCCGCGCGGAGCATTTGGATTATTTTGGTCATTTTAAGTTCAATTTGTAAAAGAATCTGTTGCTGAAAAACATTGAT
>NW_026570971.1:147500-152500 GCF_026225935.1 Boleophthalmus pectinirostris | reverse complement strand
GGTGGGTCTGACGCGGCTCTGAAGTCAAACTCAGGTCCAAGTTCAGGTCCAAGTTCAGGTCCAAGTTCAGGTCCAAGTCCAGGTCCAAGTCCAGGTCCAAGTCCAGGTCCAAGTCCAGGTCTGGTGTTTAGTGTAATCAGGGGTTAAAGCAGGTCTGGGGTCTGGTCCTGGTTCTAGTCTGGTTCTGATTTGGGGTCTGGGGTTCTGTGGTCTGGTCCCGGTCCTGGTCCTGGTCCTGGTTCTGGTCCTGGTCCTGGTTCTGGTTGGACTTGTGTCTTGTAGAGTTCAGTGACGTTGGTTTTAAGTGTTTCCTTTTAAAACTCCCAAACAGCTCTGGAGCAGCTGAAGGTTCCCCTGAAAAACACACAAACACACACACACACACACACACAAGGTCAGAAACACACACACACACACGCAAGGTCAGAAACACACACACACACAAGGTCACAAACAACACACACACACACACACACACAAGGTCAAACACACACACACACACACACACACAAGGTCAGAAACACACACACACACAAGGTCAGACAACACACACACACACACACACACACGCAAGGTCAGAAACACACACACACACAAGGTCAGAAACACACACACACACACACACACACAAGGTCAGAACACACACACACACACACACACAAGGTCAGAACACACACACACACACACACAAGGTCAGAAAACACACACACACACACACACACACAAGGTCAGAAACACACACACACACACACACACACAAGGACACACACACACACACACACACACACACACACACAAGGTCACACACACACACACAAGGTCAGAAACACACACACACACACAACACACAGGTCACACACACACACACACACAACACACACACACACACACACACACAAGGTCAGAAACACACACACACACACACACACACACAGGTCAGTACACACACACACACACACAAGGTCAGAACACACACACACACACAAGGTCAGAAACACACACACACACACACACACACAAGGTCAGACAACACACACACACACACACACACACACACACACAAGGTCAGAAACACACAACACACACACACACACAAGGTCAGAAACACACACACACACACACACACACACACAAGGTCAGAAACACACACACACACACACACAAGGTCAGAAACACACACACACACACACACACACACAAGGTCAGAAACACACACACACACCACACACACACACACACAAGGTCACACACACACACACACACACACACACAGGTCAGAACACACACACACACACACACACAAGGTCAGACACACACACACACACACACACAAAGGTCAGCAAACACACACACACACACACACACACACACACACAAGGTCAGAACACACACACACACACACACAAGGTCAGAAACACACACACACACACACAAGGTCAGAACACACACACACACACACACACAAGGTCAGAAACACACACACACACAAGGTCAGAAACACACACACACACACACACAAGGTCAGAAACACACACACACACACACAAGGTCAGAAACACACACACACACACACACACACACACACAAGGTCCAAACACACACACACACACACACACACACACACACACAAGGTCAGAACACACACACACACACACACACACACAAGGTCAGAAACACACACACACACACACACACAAGGTCAGAAACACACACACACACACACACACAACAGAAACACACACACACACAAGGTCAGAAACACACACACACACACACACACACACACACACACAACACACACACACACACAAGGTCAGAAACACACACACACACACACAAGGTCAGAAACACACACACACACACACACACACAAGGTCAGAAACAACACACACACACACACAAGGTCAGAAACACACACACACACACACAAGGTCAGAAACACACACACACACACACAAGGTCAGAAACACACACACACACACACACACACACACACAAGGTCAGAAACACACACACACACACACACACACACACAAGGTCAGAAACACACACACACACACACACAAGGTCAGACACACACACAGGTCAGAAACACACACACACACACACACACACACAAGGTCAGAAACACACACACACACACACACAAGGTCAGAAACACACACACACACACAAGGTCAGACACACACACACACACACACACACACACAAGGTCAGAACACACACACACACACAAGGTCAGAAACACACACACACACACACACACTCACTTCTGAAAACTACTACAGAAGAGAACAGGACGAAGAGGAGTGTGATGATGAAGATGGAGATGAGGAGGAGGAGGATGAAGATGAGGAGGAGGAGGAAGATGAGGAGGAGGATGAAGATGAGGAAGATGAGGAGGATGAAGAGGAGGAGGATGAAGATGAGGAGGAGAAGAGGAGGATGAAGATGAGGAGGATGAGGAGGATGAGGAGGATGAGAGATGAGGAGGAGGAGGAGGATGAAGATGAGGAAGATGAGGAGGATGAAGATGAGGAGGAGGAGGAAGAGGAGGATGAAGATGAGGAGGAGGAGGAAGAGGAGGATGAAGATGAGGAGGAGGAGGAGATGAGGAGGAGGAGGAGGAGGATGAAGATGAGGAGGAGAGGAGGAGGATGAGAGGAGGAGGAGGGAGATGAGGAGGATGAAGATGAGGAGGAGGATGAGGAGGAGATGAGGAGGAGGATGAAGATGAGGAGGAGGAGAGGATGAAGATGAGGAGAAGATGAAGATGAGGAGGATGAAGATGAGGAGGATGAAGATGAGGAGGAGGAGGAGGATGAAGATGAGGAGGATGAAGATGAGGAGGAGGAGGAGGAGAGGAGGAGGATGAAGATGAGGAAGATGAGGAGGATGAAGATGAGGAGGAGGAGGAAGAGGAGGATGAAGATGAGGAGGATGAAGATGAGGAGGAGGAGGAAGAGGAGGATGAAGATGAGGAGGAGGAGGATGAAGATGAGGAGGAGGAGGAAGAGGAGGAGGAGGAGGAAGAGGAGGATGAAGATGAGGAGGAGGAGGAGGATGAGGAGGATGGAGGAGGAGGAAGATGAGGAGGAGGAGGAGGATGAAGATGAGGAGGAGGAGGAGGATGAAGATGAGGAAGATGAGGAGGAGGAGGATGAGGAGGAGGAGGATGAAGAGGAGGAGGAGGAAGAGGAGGATGAAGATGAGGAGGAGGATGAAGATGAGGAGGAGGATGAAGATGAGGAGAGGATGAAGATGAGGAAGATGAGGAGGATGAAGATGAAGATGAGGAGGATGAAGATGAAGATGAGGAGGAGGAGGATGAAGATGAGGAGGAGGATGAAGATGAGGAGGATGAAGATGAGGAGGAGGATGAGGAGGAGGATGAAGATGAGGAGGAGGATGAAGATGAGGAGGATGAAGATGAGGAGGAGGAGGATGAAGATGAGGATGAGGATGAAGATGAGGAGGAGGATGAAGATGAGGAGGAGGATGAAGATGAGGAGGAGGAGGATGAAGAGGATGAAGAGGAGGAGGAGGAGGAGGATGAGGAGGATGAAGATGAGGATGAGATGAGGAGGAGGATGAAGATGAGGAGGAGGATGAAGATGAGAGATGAGGATGAGGAGGAGGATGAAGGGATGGATGAAGGAGGATGAAGAGGAGGAGGAGGATGAAGAGGAGGAGAGGAGGATGAGGAGGATGAAGATGAGGATGAGGATGAAGATGAGGATGAGGATGAAGATGAGGAGGAGGATGAAGATGAGGAGGAGGAGGATGAAGAGGATGAAGAGGAGGAGGATGAAGAGGAGGAGGAGGATGAGGAGGATGAAGATGAGGATGAGGATGAAGATGAGGAGGAGGATGAAGATGAGGAGGAGGATGAAGATGAGGAGGAGGATGAGGAGGATGAAGATGAGGAGGAGGAGGAGGATGAGGATGAGGAGGATGAAGGAGGATGAAGAGGAGGAGGATGAAGAGGAGGAGGATGAGGAGGAGGATGAGGAGGAGGATGAGGAGGAGAAGATGAGGAGGATGAAGATGAGGAGGAGGATGAGGAGGATGAAGATGAGGAGGAGGAGGAGGAGGAGGAAGATGAGGAGGAGGATGAGGAGGATGAAGATGAGGAGGAGGAGGAGGAGGATGAAGATGAGGAGGAGGATGAGGAGGATGAAGATGAGGAGGATGAAGATGAGGAGGAGGATGAGGAGGATGAAGATGAGGAGGAGGATGAGGAAGGATGAGGAGGATGAAAGATGAGGAGGATGAAGATGAGGAGGATGGAGGATGAGGAGGATGAGGAGGAGGATGAGGATGGATGAGGAGGATGAAGATGAGATGAAGATGAGGAGGATGAAGATGAGGAGGAGGATGAAGATGAGGAGGATGAGGAGATGAAGGAGGAGATGAAGATGATGAGGAGATGAGGAGATGAAGATGAGGAGGATGAGGATGAGAAGAGGATGAGGAGGATGAGGAGATGAAGATGAGGAGAGGATGAGGAGGATGAAGATGAGGAGGATGAGATGAGGAGATGAGGAGGATGAGGAGATGAGGATGAGGAGGATGAAGATGAGGAGGATGAAGATGAGGAGGAGGATGAGGAGGAGGAGGATGAAGATGAGGAGGATGAAGATGAGGAGGATGAAGATGAGGAGGAGGAGTTTGTACCTTGGCGTGTTTCAGCTCCAGTTCTGCCAGTTCCACCAGGTTTTTCCTGAACGCAGCAACTCGACGAGTTTTAAAATCAATCAACTCTGAACAAACAAGAACAAAAAGAACAAATGTGAACAAACAGGAACAAACGAGAACAAAAAGAACAAATGTGAACAAACAGGAACAAAAAGAACAAATGTGAACAAAAAGGAACAAAAAGAACAAATGTGAACAAACAGGAACAAACGAGAACAAAAAGAACAAATGTGAACAAAAAGGAACAAACAGGAACAAAAAGAACAAATGTGAACAAAAAGGAACAAAGAACAAATGTGAAC
>NW_026570971.1:115000-135000 GCF_026225935.1 Boleophthalmus pectinirostris | reverse complement strand
GTATGTGTGTTTGTGTGTATATGTATGTGTGTGTTTGTGTATATGTATGTGTGTGTGTGTATATGTATGTGTGTGTGTATGTGTGTGTATATGTATGTGTGTGTTTGTGTATATGTATGTGTGTGTTTGTGTGTATGTTTGTGTGTGTTTTTGTGTGTTTTTTTTGTGTTTTGTGTGTGTGTGTGTGTATATGTATGTGTGTGTGTATGTGTGTGTGTATGTGTGTATTTCTTGCTGCTCTGATGTTCAGACACATTTCATCTGAGTTTATACAAATGAACCACAAACTTTAATCTGATCTACACCACTGCAGTAGTAATAATGTTTGTAGTAGTATTCACAGTACTGTAGTAGTAGTAGTATTTGTAGTATTTGTAGTGTAGATTGACAGTAAAAGTGGAGAGTAAAATGAGGACAGGAGGCGTCTCTGGTGCCACTCGGGTTTATTGTGGCGTCGCTTTAAGGCTCTGACCAAAACTCACCAAGATCAAGGGACATTCAACCAGACCAGGACCAGGACCAGACCAAGACCAAGACCAAGACCAGGACCAGGACCAAGCCAGGACTTAATTAGGTCTGACCCAGATCCAAACCAGGACTAAAGCAGATCTCGTTCAGAGTCAAACCCGGGAGGAAGAAGAAGAAGAAGAGGTCACCAAACTCCACCCACAAAAACACACGTCTGTGCGCAAATCCATTTTCCGCTGAAAACTCGCCCCGACAAGTCTCGAGACTCAACCCGACGGTTCTGGAGACTCGACCCGACGGTTGTGGAGACTCTGGCCGAGAGTCGGGTCGTGCCTCCTGCGCAGACTCGTGTGTTTTTGAGGCTGGAGTTCGGTGTTACAGGAAACAGTGAAAAAACGGGACCAAAATGGAAAAGTACAAAAGCAGGACTCAGAGTTTTGGATGTGAACATGGTCCATGAGGAGACGATGCAGCGCTGGACTCAGGACAGGACCAAAAACAATCACCTACACTTTTGACCTTTGACCTTTGCCCTCGGGCCAAGCGTCTCAACATTTTGGCTTTTAGCATTTTGGTTTAAACTCAAATGAAATAAATCTGAAAAATAATCTGAAATGTGTTTGTGTTTCTCTCCTGAGTCCAACTCTGCAGGATCTGTACACCTGTACTTCAGAGAGTACACGTCTGTAGTACCTGTACTTCAGAGAGTACACGTCTGTAGTATTTGTACTTCAGAGAGTACACGTCTGTAGTATTTGTACTTCAGAGAGTACACATCTGTAGTATTTGTACTTCAGAGAGTACACGTCTGTAGTATTTGTACTTATTGTGAAAACCATAAACAATAAATAAACTTCACTTTTGACACTTTTGGTGGAGGTCGGGAGGTTTTAGGAAGTTTTTTTTTCATCAGGGCAGATTTCAGTCGAGTCCATCATTTTAAACAGAGGTTCCACTGAGTTCCACCGAGCGGCGGCGGCGGCGGCGGCGCTGTGACCACACGCTGTAAACGCAAAACTTTTCTGTTACAGAGCTTTTAGAGGCTTGTGATTGGTGCAAACTTTGGCGAGGGGCGGGGCTTCCTGGGCCCAAAGTGACACGAGATCAAACACACACGACACACACACGACACACACACAACAAACGCACAACAAATGCACAACAAACGCACAACAAATGCACGTCTCAAATATAAAGTGTGTAGCTGCAGTGAGGGCTGTAGTGTTTAACACGTGACACGAGTGTGTGTGACACGAGTGTGTGTGACATGTGTGTGACGTGTGTGTGACGTGTGTGTGACGTGTGTGCGTCGCTCGGGGCGTCAGTGGAGCCTCTGTAGTTGTAGTTTTTTCTTCAGGTTTTTCTTGTAAACGCGGTGATTCGGATCCTTCGTTGGACACAGAGCCTAAAGATCCTCCTTCAGACGGCGGTGGGCGGGGCGTGGGGGCAGGATGGCACGTGATTGGCTGCGGCGGGCGCCCGTCACAGAGCCTTGCCCTCCAGGGACACGACCACGGGACCCCCCAGTTTCTCCGCCAGGTTCGAACGGTCCTGGATGTCGTCAAGACCGTTCACCTGCCACTCGTGTTTGATACCTGCACGAAAACAGGATTAAACCAGGATTAAACCAGGACTAAACCAGAACTGAACCAGGACTAAACCAGGACTAAACCAGGACTAAACCAGAACTGAACCAGGACTAAACCAGGACTGAACCAGGAGGAAATGTAACAGTAGATGTTTTAGAGTTTGCTCAAGCAGCACTATAAAAGTAACTGAGTTACTCCACTATAAAAGTAACTGAGTTACTCCACTATAAAAGTAACTGAGTTACTCCACTATAAAAGTAACTGAGTTACTCCACTATAAAAGTAACTGAGTTACTCCACTATAAAAGTAACTTTTGCGTTCCTTTTTTTAAACGGTGCAGTAGATTTATGTGTCATGTGGTTCTTTGTTCCACACTCAGATAATCACATGTTCTTCATCAGTTTAGTTCCACATTTGGTTTTTAAATAAAAATCCTGTTGCTAAACCGACCAGACCTCAGTGAGCTTCATTTGACTGGAGCTGACACACTCCGGGACACGACACACTCCGGGACACGTCACACTCCGGGACACGGTCACACTCCGGGACACGGTCACACTCCGGGACACGGTACACACACTCCGGGACACGGTCACACTCCGGGACACGGTCACACTCGACACGGTCACACGGGACACGGTCACACTCGGGACACGGTCACACTCGGGACACGGTCACACTCGGTCACACTCGGACACGGTCACACTCCGGACACGGGACACGGTCACACTCCGGGACACGGTCACACTCCGGACACGGTCACACTCCGGGACACGGTCACACTCCGGGACACGGTCACACTCCGGGACACGGTCACACTCGGGACACGGGACACGGTCACACTCGGGACACGGTCACACTCCGGGACACGGTCACACTCCAGGACACGGTCACACTCCGGGACACGGTCACACTCGGGACACGGTCACACTCCGGGACACGGGACACGGTCACACTCCGGGACACGGTCACACTCGGGACACGGTCACACTCCAGGACACGGTCACACTCCAGGACACGGTCACACTCACACGGTCACACGGGACACGGTCACACTCGGGACACGGTCACACTCGGGACACGGTCACACTCGGACACGGTCACACTCCGGGGACACGGTCACACTCGGGACACGGTCACACTCACGGTCACACTCCGGGACACGGTCACACTCCGGACACGGTCACACGGTCACAGGACACGGTCACACTCCGGACACGGTCACACTCCAGGACACGGTCACACTCCAGGACACGGTCACACTCCAGGACACGGTCACACTCAGGACACGGTCACACCAGGGACACACGGTCACACTCCAGGACACGGTCACACTCGGGACACGGTCACACTCGGGACACGGTCACACTCCAGGACACGGTCACACTCCAGGACACGGTCACACTCCAGGACACGGTCACACTCCAGGACACGGTCACACTCCAGGACACGGTCACACTCCAGGACACGGACACTCCACACACACTCACAGGACACGGTCACACTCGGGACACGGTCACACTCCAGGACACGGTCACACTCCAGGACACGGTCACACTCCAGGACACGGTCACACTCACAGGACACGGTCACACGGTCACACTCACAGGACACGGTCACACTCACACGGTCACACGGGACACGGTCACACTCGGGACACGGTCACACTCGGACACGGTCACACGGGACACGGTCACACTCGGTCACACTCGGACACGGTCACACTCGGGACACGGTCGGACACGGTCACACTCCAGGACACGGTCACACACGGGGACACGGTCACACTCGGGGACACGGTCACACGGACACGGTCACACTCGGGACACGGTCACACTCGGGACACGGTCACACTCGGGACACGGTCACACTCGGGACACGGTCACACTCGGTCACACAGGACACGGTCACACTCCAGGACACGGTCACACTCCAGGACACGGTCACACTCCAGGACACGGTCACACACTCGGGACACGGTCACACAGGACACGGTCACACTCCAGGACACGACACACACTCACACGGGTCACACGGACACGGTCACACTCTCACACTCACACGGTCACACGGACACGGTCACACTCCAGGACACGGTCACCCTCCAGGACACGGTCACCCTCCAGGACACGGTCACACTCGGACACGGTCACACTCGGGACACGGTCACACTCCAGGACACGGTCACACTAGGGACACGACACACTCCAGGACACGACACACTCCAGGACACGGTCACACTCCAGGACACGGTCACACTCCAGGACACGGTCACACTCGGGACACGGTCACACATTTGTGGGTCAGAGGTCAGAGGGGTTTTACCTGTAAACTTCTTTTTGATGGCGTCTTTGGAGCTGGCGTAGATCATCTTACTCTTCAGAGGAGCGCCCTCTGGAGCCCTGGACACACAACACACACAACGTCACACAACACATGTTTGTGTGAACATGTAACATGAACACAAATGTTCAGGATCACAACAAACTCACTGTTATAATTTAAACACAACACACAAAAACATTTACACACAACAGAACAATCCACACACTCACAAGTGTTCAACTGAACACACACACTGAACACACACACACCTGAACACACACACACACACACACCTGAACACACACACACACACCTGAACACACACACGCACACACACTGAACACACACACGCACGTGCACCATCCCATATTTAAGAAATAAACAGAAACACAGAGTCAGACCCCAAACCCTCCCTCACCTGCATCATTACAACAGCAGCACTACACTAACAGTAGTAGTAGTATTTGTTGTAGTAGTAGTATTTGTTGTAGTAGTAGTAGTAGTAGTAGTAGTAGCGTGTACATACCAGAAGACAAAGACCAGGTCCTCCTTCTTGCTCTCGCGCGTCTCGTACGTGGCGTCGTACAGGCAGTAGCGACAGTCTTTGGGCGGGAGCATTTGGACGAAGCAGGCGTACGGGTCGTCCACCGTGTCGCCGATGTCGCCCACCAGGATCTGTTTCCCCTCCTCCACGATGATCTTCCTGCTGTCGTCCGACAGACAGAACAGCACCGCCTTCTTACGCTTCTTCACGTCCTCCTGCGACGAAGACTTACGCACCTTCATCTCATTGAACACTTTGATCACCTCGTCGTTCACGGTCACGCCGGACGCCTGCGGGGACGGGGACGGAGACGGACAGAGACAGAGACACAGACGGAGGTTAGACACTCGCCTTTAGAGGAGTGTGACCCCTGTGTGACCCCAGAGGACAGAGACGTTTGTCCAATCAGAACAGAGAACCAGCCTCATGTGACTTTTTCAAACTGTTGGGCCAATCCTGAAACTCCTCTGATCTGAACACATCTACAACCAGACCAGGTTTAGACCTGGTTTAGTCCTGGTTTAGTCCTGGTTTAGTCCTGGTTTAGTCCTGGTTTAGTCCTGGTTTAGACCTGGTTTAGACCTGGTTTAGTCCTGGTTTAGTCCTGGTTTAGTCCTGGATTAGTCCTGGATTAGTCCTGGATTAGTCTTGGTTTAGTCCTCGTTCAGTCCAGGTTTAGACCTGGTTTAGACCTGGTTTAGACCTGGTTTAGACCTGGTTCAGTCCAGGTTTAGACCTGGTTTAGACCTGGTTTAGATCTGGTTTAGACCTGGTTCAGGGTCAGAGCGCCCCCTGCAGCTCGTGTCTGAAACATGAGCCAGCAGCTTGGCTCGGCTCCTGATTGGTCGGCTGCGGTGAGAGCCGCTCTGTGATTGGTCGGCTGTGGTGAGAGCCGCTCTGTGATTGGCCGGCTGTGGTCATGAGTCAGCAGGTTGTTTATAGCTCATGACACAGCTGAAAGGGGAGGTGTCTTGCCCATGGACACAGAGGCAGAGCTCGAGCTGCCAGAGTCACCGCAACCAAATCTACAGAGTGAGTCAGAGTCAGAGACGAGTTTAAACACGAAGAAAAATACAAAGAAAATACAAATATTCAACCTTTTCAGAGACGCAGCAGAAACAGAAACGTACCAATCTTTAGGAAAAAGACAAAAGGAGAAATTCAGTCGACTGGACAAAGTTTATTTAGTTCAATCTGTTTCTCTGCTCGTGCAGCGGCTTCAGCTCCGACTGATCTTTATAAATTATTATTGATTATAAATTATTATTATTATTATTATTACAGACCTGTGTGTTTTTGTGCGTTTGATTTTTCATCTCATTTAAAGTCGAACGTGTAAAGAAACAGGACGATGTTCTGAACGAGCAGAACGTCACTCGAGCCTCTGGACTGTTGAAGATTCAGATAAACGACGCTTTTTTGGAACATGAAATGTTTTTAATCTTTTGGTTTTCTTTATTTTGTGTCTTTGTTAAATGTTCTCAGAGCAAAGAGTTTATGTTCTGCCTCCAGAGCTTTTTAAAAATGTTCAAATAAATTAACTCTAAACTTTAAACTCTAAAGTTCGAATATAAAATGTGAACAGAATCTGTTTTTTTAAACAGATTCTCGGCTCAAATCCCTGTGGGACCGGGACCAGGACCAGGACCAGGACCGGGACTTCTTTGGTTCTGTAGCAGGTCCTGTCGATGACATCACACAATGGCCCAGAGGCCAAAGGTCAGAGATAGAGCCAGGTGCGTCCGATCCTCTCGACCAATCAGAGTTCAGGACACTGAACGAGTTTTATGACGAAGAAAAAAACACAAAACCTGCTCATATGACAGGAAGGGCATCTGGTATAAAACACACACACCTGCCCAATCACAGCAACGATCTGACCTAAACCTGACCCCTGACCCCCGACCCCGACTCTACAGACCCAGAACACCTCACAGGTTCTCCTGGGTCCACATGAAGGACGAGCAGGAAACAACAGAAGATGAACAAAAGGAGGATGAAACAGCACCGCACACGACCCGGTACCGTCCCGTTTGGACCCGGTACCGTCCCGTTTGGACCCGGTACTGTCCCGTTTGGAACGAGCACAAAAATCTGACACTAACTTAAAGTTTGTGTTAAAAGTTTCCAGGTGGAGTTCCAGAGTGACCCGCCCGGAGTGACCCGCCCGGACCTGCGGCTCCCTGCGGCTCCGAGTTTGAATGAACCGAGAAAAGTTGGAGCGAGTTTGAGCCGAACTCTCCCGCGTCACTAAAGCACTTTACGGTTTATTTCACAGACTCAGACTCCCAGCGGCTCCGGGGCTCCGCGGGGCTCCGGAGGCGGCGGGCAGACCTCCGGCCTGTCCCCGGGACGAGCCGCTGTGTCCGGGCTCAGAGAGACTCTCCTCTCCGCCTCCGGACTCCAGCTCCGGCCGCAAGATGGCCGCCGCCGCCGCCGCCGCCGCCGCCACTGCCGCCGCTGCCGCTGCCGCCGCGGGCCCAAGCCTCCGGGGCAGTCCGGTCCATAAGCGGCCTGAGGCGGAGCCGGGGGGGACGGAACAGACTCAGAGACACTCAGGAGACACCCCGGGGTCACTCGGAGACACTCGGAGACACTCAGAGACACTAAACTTCACCCGCGGGACGATGATTTAAAACATTAAATAAAATAAAGCGGAGCTCGGGCCGCGCGGCGCGGCGCGTGCGCTAGCGTCAATCAGAGCGTGATGCTAAAGCTAACGGCTAACCCCGGTCCTTCCTCAGCCCAAACTAAACCAAACTCACTGTACCGGATTAAACCCGCTCCTTCCTCCCGGGAGGACGCGTGTTTCCCCCGGGCCCGGAGCACCGGAGCGGACCGCCGCTTTTATAATGTTTGATTCTTTTATAGATGGTGACGGAGCGCGGCGGAGCGCAGACGCAGCGGAGCGGAGCCGCGGCTCCTACATTCCATTTGTCCGTCACGTTTCCGCCGCGGCCGCTTCAGCCGCTTCACCGGATTCACCGGAAAACTGCGCGGCTCGTTAATTTCACCGACACAGACGCGTCGCGTGTCAAAGCCCCGCGGCGCTGAGGCGTCTGCGCGGCGAACAGGAGCCGCTACAGCGCACGACGCGCCGGGTTAGCCGCGTTTAGCCGCGTTTAGCCGCGTTTAGCAGCGTTTAGCCGCGTTTAGCCGCGTTTAGCCGCGTTAGCTTCGTCCAGGCGAATAACGGTCCGCGGCGCCGGAGCTCCGAGCAGCGGGACTCGCGGAGCTCTGAGGCCGCGGACAGACGCTCCACACACGGACAGTGTGAGGCGGGGACACGGGGCTCGGGACCGGGCGCACTCACCATGGTTCCCTCGGTTCTTGGCCGTAGATCGGGGCTGGTTGTCGGTGAAAGGAGCTCTGAGCGGCGGGAGGGAATGAGGCCGAAACCGGAGACAGAGGCGGGACCTGGGACCGAGGGGCGGGGACACGAAAGACTGACAGCTGCGGGGACAGGCCGGGACAGGCCGGGACAAACCGAGACAGACCGGGACAGACCGAGACAGACCGGGACAGACCGAGACAGACCGGGACAGACCGAGACAGAGGAGGGACAGACCGGGACAGAGGAGGGACAGACCGGGACAGACCGGGACAGACCGAGACAGACCGAGACAGACCGAGACAGAGGAGGGACAGACCGAGACAGACCGGGACAGACCGGGACAGACCGGGACAAACCGGGACAGAGGAGGGACAGACCGAGACAAACCGGGACAGAGGAGGGACAGACTGGGACAGAGGAGGGACAGACCGAGACAAACCGGGACAGGCCGAGACAGACTGGGACAGAGGAGGGACAGACCGGGACAGACCGGGACAAACCGAGACAGAGGAGGGACAGACCGGGACAGACCGAGACAGACCGAGACAGACCGGGACAGAGGAGGGACAGACCGGGACAGACCAAGACAGACCGGGACAGGAGGGACAGACCGGGACAGACCGAGACAGAGGAGGGACAGACCGAGACAGACCGAGACAGAGGAGACAGACCGAGGGACAGACCGAGACAGAGGAGGGACAGACCGAGACAGAGGAGGGACAGACCGGGACAGACCGGAGACCAGAGACCGGACAGACCGAGACAGACCGGACAGACCGGGACCAGACCGGGACAGACCGGGACAGACCGAGACAGACCGGGACAGACCGGGACAGACCGAGGACAGACCGGGACAGACCGGGACAGAGGAGGGACAGACCGAGACAGACCGGGACAGACCGAGACAGACCGAGGACAGAGGAGACAGACCGAGACAGACCGAGGGACAGACCGAGGGACAGAGGAGGGACAGACCGGGACAGAGGAGGGACAGACCGGGACAGGACCGAGACAGACCGGGACAAGACCGGGACAGAGACAGACCGGGACAGACCGGGACAGAGACAGAGGGACAGACCGAGACAGACCGGGACAGAGGAGGGACAGACCGGACAGAGGAGGGACAGACCGGGACAGAGGAGGGACAGACCGGGACAGACAGGAGACAGACCGGGACAGAGGAGGGGACAGACCGGGACAGACCGAGACAGACCGGGACAGAGGGACAGACCGGGACAGACCGAGACAGACCGGACAGACCGGGACAGACCGGAGACAGACCGAGACAGACCGGGACAGAGACCGGACAGACCGGGACAGGAGGGACAGACGGGACAGACCGAGGGACAGACCGGGACAGACCGAGGACAGACCGGACAGACCGGGACAGAGGAGGGAGAGGGACAGACCGGGACAGAGGAGGACAGACCGGGACAGACCGAGACAGACAGGAGACAGACCGGGACAGAGGAGGGACAGACCGGGACAGACCGGGACAGACCGGAGACAGACCGGGACAGACCGGGACAGGACCGAGACAGACCGGGACCGGGACAGAGGAGGGACAGACCGGGACAGAGAGGGACAGGACCGGGACAGACCGAGACAGACAGAGACAGACCGGGACAGAGGAGGGACAGACCGGGACAGACCGGGACAGACCGGGACAGACCGAGACAGACCGGACAGACCGGGACAGGCCGGGACAGACCGGGACAGACCGGGACAGAGGCGGGACAGACAGACGAGACAGAGGAGGGACAGACCGGGGACAGAGAGGGACAGACCGGGACAGACCGGGACAGGCCGAGACAGACCGGGACAAGCAGAGAAAGACCGGGACAAACCGGGACAGAGGAGGGACAGACCGAGACAAACCGGGACAGGCCGAGACAGACTGGGACAAACCGGGACAGAGGAGGGACAGACCGGGACAGACCGAGACAGAGGAGGGACAGACCGGGACAGACCGAGACAGACCGGGACAGGAGGGACAGACCGGGACAGACCGAGACAGACCGAGACAGACCGGGACAGACCGGGACAGAGGAGGGACAGACCAGGACAGAGGAGGGACAGACCGGGACAGACAGAGACAGACCGGGACAGACGAGGGACAGACCGGGACAGACCGGGACAGAGAGGAGGGACAGACCGGGACAGACCGAGACAGACCGGGACAGGACCGGGACAGACCGGGACAGACCGGGACAGGCCGAGACAGACCGAGACAGACCGGGACAGACCGGGACAGACCGGGACAGGACCGAGACAGACTGGGACAAACCGGGACAGAGGAGGGACAGACCGAGACAGAGGAGGGACAGACCGAGACAGACCGGGACAGAGGAGGGAGGGTTATTTTTCAGATTGAAAAAGAATAAACCAGGAGTGAACAAGGAAGTAATGGAGAACTAAGAACAAAAGGACTAAGAACAAAAGGACTAAACCAGGTCTAAACCAGGACTAAACCAGGACTAAAAGAAGCAGAGGACGTGAGTTTGTTTATAAAACCTCATTTATTTTTACATTTGATTCAAACAAAACCAGTGGAAAAACACAAACAGATTTTAATAAATACAAGAGGAATAAACTAAAGCAGTAGTTCAACACGACCAAAGACAAAAAACTACAACTCAAATACATTTCCCACAGGCCCCAACGCCGGGGTCACGCCGGGGTCACGCCGGGGTCACGCCGGGGTCACGCCGGGGTCAGAACAGGAGGGTCTCAGCACGAAGAACACAAAACATCGGCAGACGGGCGCGGCAGGCGGGGGCGGCAGACGGGCGGCAGGGACTTAAGAGATGCTTTTGGTTTTAGTTTTTGAAGTGAAATGTGTTTGTTTATCTTCTGTCTGGTTTAAACGGCTCATTCGTAAAATCATTTTTTTCTGACTAAAAATGTGAAAGTCTAAATATTTTGCACCGAGCAAAAAGGAAACAAACAAACTGAAACTGAAAGTGTCGCCTGCTCCAATTTATCTCCAGAACAAATTCTATAAATTAGAAAAATGATGAAATGAAACATGAATTAAATAAAGTGTAAAGCTCCTGTCTGCTCCTGCCTGCCCCTGTCTGCTCCTGTCTGCTCCTGCCTGCCCCCGTCTGCAGGTATTTGGACCAATGGGAGAGTTTCCTGAGATCACGTGACCAGGACAAGCGTCTGTGAAATATTCAGAAAAAAATGAAAAATGACCTGAAGCTTTGCTACAAATGATAAAGCTGAAAAAATGAGCTGAAATCTGCTGTCTGATTGCTGCTGCTGCCTGTCTGCTCCTGCCTGCCCCTGTCTGCTCCTGTCTGCTCCTGCCTGCCCCCGTCTGCAGGTATTTGGACCAATGGGAGAGTTTCCTGAGATCACGTGACCAGGACAAGCGTCTGTGAAATATTCAGAAAAAAATGAAACTTACAGTTTTGACCTGAAGCTTTGACACATTTACAATTTTATAGAAAAAATAAAGTCTGAAACGGGACGAATGAAGCTTTAAGGCGGCGGAGGGTTTATCAAAAAATCCTGAGACATTTTCACGCAGATTTAAATTTATTCTTTGATTTAAAACAAAAGTCCAAATTCCCCTGAGGTTTCTAAGTTTGATTTGATTTTGAGCGTCGCGTCGGGAAACGGGGCAGAGGAACAAACAGGAACAATGTTTAAACAGCTCATTTATTTAACCATCGTTTTAGGAGGATTTAGTTTTTAATATTTAAACACTAAAACTTTATTTCACCCAAAACTCAAAGTGAAAAGAAACATTTATGTCTCTAATGTTTGGTCACTTTTACTCCAACTGTTTTTAGTTCAGTGTGCACTCCGTTTGACAGAGATTCATCTAAACCTGATCCAAGACCGGACTAGACCAGGACCGGACCAGGACCAGACCAGGACCAGACCAGGACCAGACCAGATAGAAGTAAAACATTTATAAACCACAGTCCAATCCCCAGTTCTTTCTTCTCTCCTCAAGGTCTGGAGCGTTTTGAGGCAGGTTCTTCTCCGGTCCACGGTCCGGTCCACGGTCCAGGCCCTGCTCAGTGCCTGCCGCGCTTTGCTGCAGGCTCCTCTCGGGTCGGGTCTCTCGGGTCTCTCGGGTCTCCCTGGCGTCCCGAGTCAGTCCGATCTTGTGGAGCTCGGCGTGGAAGTGCTGCTGGAGCCTGAGTCCAGCTTTGGCCTCGTTGCTGTGTCGGGGGTTGTACTGGAGACAGTTGGAGAACATGAGCTCCACATCAGCCACGAACTCACCTGGAACAAACACACACACCAAGAAAACACTCAGGTCATCACACTGAAGTCATCACACTCAGGTCATCACACTCAAGTCATCACACTCAAGTCATCACACTCAAGTCATCACACTCAAGTCATCAAACTCAAGTCATCAAACTCAAGTCATCAAACTCAAGTCATCAAACTCAGGTCACGTACAGCTGAGGGCACTAACCCACACACACACGGACCATGCTGCTTTGCTTCAAGTCAAACAAATTTAAAATCTGATTCTGAAACCAGAGACGCAGCACCTGCCCCCAGAGAACCTTCAGACTATAGACAGGTGCATCTGACAGGTGCATCTGACAGGTGCATCTGACAGGTGCATCTGACAGGTGCATCTGACAGGTGCATCTGACAGGCGCGGCGTACCTGCAGAGTGATATTCACAGTTGTTGACTTTCTCTCTGATGGTGCTCAGGGCGATCGGACGCTTCACGATGTCGTAATAATCTGGAACCTGAAACACAAACGGCAACGCTTCACTTCACATCCGGTTCAGACCTGAGTCCGGACCTGAGTCCGGACCAGAGTCCAGTCCAGAGTCCAGTCCAGAGTCCAGTCCAGAGTCTGGACCAGAGTCGCAGGGCGGTCGGGTCGTCGAGTAGTGGGGTGGCCGGGGCGGTCGGGTCGTCGGGTCGCGGGGCGGTCGGGTCGTCGGGTCGCGGGGCGGTCGGGTCGTCGGGTCGCGGGGCGGTCGGGGTCGCGGGTCGGTCGGGTCGTCGGGTCGCGGGCGGTCGGGTCGTCGGGTCGCGGGCGGTCGGGTCGTCGGGGGTCGTCGGTCGGGTCGGTCGGTCGTCGCGGTCGGGTCGTCGGGTCGTCGGGCGTCGTCGTCGTCGGGTCGTCGGGTCGCGGGGCAGTCAGGGCGGTCGGTCGGGTCGGTCGGGCGGTCGAGTCGTCGGGTCGCGGGGCGGTCGAGTCGGTCGGGTCGGTCGGGTCGTCGCGGTCGAGTCGTAGGGTCGCGGGGCAGTCAGGGGTCGGGTCGTCGGGTCGGGTCGCGGGGTCGTCGTCGGGTCGCGGGGCAGTCAGGGCGGTCGGGTCGTCGGGCGGTCGGGTCGCGGGGCGGTCGAGTCGTAGGGTCGCGGGGCAGTCAGGGCGGTTGGGTCGTCGAGCGGCGGGGCGGCGGATCCGCGGGCGTACCTGAGTGCGGGACACGAGCTTCATGAAGGGCCAACTGTCTTCGTGTCTCACCAGCTCGACGGTGAGCAGCTCGCAGGCCGACAGCTCGTGGACGCCCTGACTCCTGCCGGACGACCTCCTGCTGCCCGAGACGCCCGAGGAGACGCCGGGGAGGAGCCCCGACGGCAGCACGGGGCGGGCGGCCGGGGGGGCGGGCTGGGGGCTGGTCTTGGGGGTGGTTTTTGGGGTGGTCTTGGGGGTATTTTTGGGGGCGCCGCTCTTCCCGTTGTGCGTGACCTCGAGGCTGAGGCGGGCGCTGCTGCGGCTGCCCGCTCTGGGCGGAGCTTTGGACGAGGGCGGAGACTTTTTACCCGACAACCTGAAGAAGGAAACAAGAAGAATTCTGTTACGGAGACGTTTCAGGAGCCGCCGTTTACGACCAACGAACAACACAAAGAAACAACCGAGCTGCACGACAGGGACCCACGACAGGGACCTGCCAGAGAGAGACCTGAGGGACCTGAGGGACCGACCTGGAGGCGGGCTTTGCTGCAGACCCGGTGGTTTTGGGCGTGGCCTGCTGGCTCCTGGACGATGCTGATTGGTTCTTTCCCTTCGGAGGCGGAGCCGAGCCTCTCCTGCTGCAAACAGAGGCGACAGGTGTGAGAGCGACAGGTGAGAGTGACAGGTGAGAGAGCGACAGGTGAGAGAGCAACATGTGACAGAGCGACAGGTGATAAACCTTGAGAGTTCTCACCTGGGCGGGGGGTTCTCCTCCTCTTCCTCCTCGTCGTCGTCGTCTTCGTCGTCGTCTTCTTCGCTGTCTTCCGTCTCTTCGTCCTGATCGTCGTCGTCTTCTTCTTCCTCGTCGTCGTCGTCGTCTTCCTCGTCTTCGTCGATGGAGCTCCTGGTTCTGGAGGGGATTCTGCTGGACCTCTGTTTGGGTTTACAGTCGGGACAGAACCAGTCTCCACTGGGGACAGACTGAGACACAAACACGCGACCAGAGTCACACGACCAGAGTCACACGACCAGAGTCACACGACAAGAGTCACACGACCAGAGTCACACGACCAGAGTCACACTTCAGGTCGAGCTGTGTGTCCAACAGTGTGTATGGTGCCCTCGATCGCACCCGTCACACAGCAGCATGTAGTGTGTCTGTGTCTGTGTGTGTGTGTGTACCTTGAGTTTGGGTCGCACACAGTGTGTATGGTGCCCTCGGTCGCACCCGTCACACAGCAGCATGTTGTGTGTCTGTGTCTCTGTGTGTGTGTGTGTGTGTGTACCTTGAGTTTGGGTCGCACACAGTGTGTATGGTGCCCTCGGTCGCACCCGTCACACAGCAGCATGTTGTGTGTCTGTGTGTGTTGTGTGTCTGTGTGTGTGTGTCTGTGTCTGTGTGTGTGTGTCTGTGTGTGTCTGTGTGTCTGTGTGTGTGTGTGTGTGTGTCTGTGTACCTTGAGTTTGGGTCGCACACAGTGTGTATGGTGCCCTCGGTCGCACCCGTCACACAGCAGCATGCTGTCGGCGTCTCCTTTCCTTCGGCAGATTCGGCACCGAGCGTTTAACAGAGAACGAGACCAGAGCACCGAGCGCTCCAGGGTCGACAGGTGCACAAACACCTGCCACAGACAGGACAGGTGAGACAGGTGAGACAGAGGCGGGTGAGGCGGGTGAGACAGGTGAGACGGGTGAGACAGGTGAGACGGGTGAGGCGGGTGAGACAGGTGAGACAGGTGAGACGGGTGAGGCGGGTGAGGCAGGTGAGGCGGGTGAGGCGGGTGAGGCGGGTGAGGCGGGTGAGGCGGGTGAGGCGGGTGAGACGGGTGAGACAGGTGAGACGGGTGAGGCGGGTGAGGCGGGTGAGGCGGGTGAGGCGGGTGAGGCGGGTGAGACGGGTGAGACGGGTGAGAGGCGGGTGAGGCGGGTGAGGCGGGTGAGGCGGGTGAGACAGGTGAGACGGGTGAGGCGGGTGAGACGGGGGTGAGACAGGTGAGGCGGGTGAGACGGGTGAGACAGGTGAGACGGGTGAGGCGGGTGAGGCGGGTGAGACAGGTGAGACGGGTGAGGCGGGTGAGGCGGGTGAGGCGGGTGAGACAGGTGAGGCGGGTGAGGCAGGTGAGACGGGTGAGTGTTACCTGTGACAGACTGGAGCAGCAGCTCAGAGACTCTCTCCACCGCTCCAACACAGACCTGCCCCCACGACCCCCGTCACATACATCTGCAAATACACACAACACACACATGCACACAACACACACACAGAGACACAGACACACACAGAGACACAGACACACACAGAGACACACACACCACAGAGACACACACACACACACCACAGAGACACACACACACACACACACACAGACACACACACCACAGAGACACACACACACACACACAGAGACACAGACACAGACACACACACCACAGAGACACACACACAGACTTGTTAGAACTGTGTAAAGAATCAAAAATCTGATACTAATTGACACTAAACCCAACACTGACGCTCGCTCCTCGTGTTCCTCACGTCTGTCTCCTAAAACAGTCCCACAGACAGAACCTTCAGAACCTACAGAACCTTCAGAACTTACAGAACCTTCAGAACCTACAGAACCTTCACAACCTACAGAACCTTCAGAACGTTTCCTGAATGTGTCTAGAACGATCTGGAGCTGGATCAGAACAAGTGTAAGAGCACAGAGACTAGAACACACACATAGTCCAGGTTTAGTCCAGGTTTAGTCCAGGTGTAGTCCAGGTGTAGTCCAGGTGTAGTCCAGGTGTAGTCCAGGTGTAGTCCTGGACCACTGAGGGATTTCACAGATATGGAAAGGAAACATGGGAATAGAAAATAAAGTTCTGCTATTTACTGTGGAAAATCACAGAATTTTGACTAAACAAAAAGAGTTTGATCTTTATATTTTCATTGTGGATCAGAATCTGTCTGTCTGTCGAGTCTGGAGTGTCGAGTCTGGAGTGTCGAGTCTGGAGTGTCGAGTCTGGAGTGTCGAGTCTGGAGTGTCGAGTCTGGAGTGTCGAGTCTGGAGTGTCGAGTCTAGAGTCTGATTCTTTGTGTTTCTGAACAGTTTAAATTTCTCTGTTGAGTCACAAAACTCAAGAGTGTGAGGAGAGAGTGAGGAGAGTGTGAGGAAAGAGTGAGGAGAGAGTGAGGAGAGTGTGAGGAGACAGTGAGGAGAGAGTGAGGAGAGTGTGAGGAGAGTGTGAGGAGAGAGTGAGGAGAGAGTGAGGAGAGTGAGTGAGGAGAAAGTGAGGAGAGAGTGAGGAGAGAGTGAGGAAAGAGTGAGGAGAGAGTGAGGAGAGAGTGAGGAAAGAGTGAGAAGAGAGTGAGAGAGAGAGTGAGAGTGAGGAGAGAGTGAGGAGAGTGAGGAGAGAGTGAGGAGAGAGTGAGGAGAGAGTGAGGAGAGAGTGAGGAGAGAGTGAGGAGAGAGTGAGGAGAGAGTGAGGAGAGAGTGAGTGGAGGAGAGTGAGGAGAGTGTGAGGAGAGTGAGGAGAGAGTGAGGAGAGAGTGAGGAGAGAGAGTGAGAGAGTGAGGGAGAGTGAGAGAGAGTGTGAGGAGAGAGTGAGGAAGGAGAGTGAGGAGGAGAGAGTGAGGAGAGAGTGAGGAGAGAGTGAGGAGAGAGTGAGGAGAGTGTGAGGAGAGAGTGAGGAGAGAGTGAGGAGAGAGTGAGGAGAGAGTGAGGAGAGAGTGAGGAGAGAGTGAGGAGAGAGTGAGGAGAGAGTGAGGAGAGAGTGAGGAGAGAGTGAGGAGAGTGTGAGGAGAGAGTGAGGAGAGAGTGAGGAGAGAGTGAGGAGAGTGTGAGGAGAGAGTGAGGAGAGAGTGAGGAGAGTGTGAGGAGAGTGTGAGGAGAGTGTGAGGAGAGTGTGAGGAGAGTGTGAGGAGAGAGTGAGGAGAGTGTGAGGGCATCTGTGTCAAACTCACCGTCACTGGGCTGAGTCTTCTTGGTCTTCTGCTCCTTCTTGGTCTCCTCTTCACCTGAGGTCAGAGGTCAGAGGTGAGGGGTCAGGGGTCTCAGCTCCAGGTGTTGTAAATGTTTCATATACAATTGTTTTTACCCAGAGGAGGTTTGAGGAAGCGTCTTTCGATTCCCCGTTCGATCTGACCCAGAGCAGCGGCCAGAGCCCTGACGACGCCGCCGCCGCCGCCGCCGCCGCCTACAGACCAGGCGCTGAGGCTGGGGACGAGACAAGGGGGGAGGGTCAGTCCTGGAGGTCACACTCACACCTGTCACACACTCACACCTGTCACACCTGTCACACACACTCACACCTGTCACACACACTCACACCTGTCACACACTCACACTCACATCTGTCACACACACTCACTTGTCACACCTGTCACTCACTCACACCTGTCACACACACTCACACCTGTCACACACACTCACACCTGTCACACACACTCACACCTGTCACACACACTCACACCTGTCACACACACACTCACACCTGTCACACACACTCACACTGTCACACACTCACACTCACATCTGTCACACACACTCACCTGTCACACCTGTCACACACTCACACCTGTCACTCACCTGTCACTGTCCACCTCCATCATTTGGTCCTCACAGTTGTCAATCAAAGTGTGGTACTGACCCACCTCCAGCGCCGCCCGCCACACCTGCCGCTCCGGCACCTGCCCACACACACACACACGTTGGGTTTCCAGGCTTGTTGGGGACACTCTGTGGACCTCCAGGTGTTTCCTGAAATCTGACCAGAACCTGAACCAGAACCTGAACCTGAACCTGAACCAGAACCTGAACCAGAACCTGAACCAGAACCTGAACCCTGATGTTTGTCGTGTCTTTCTCCAGTCTGAGTCAGAGCCGCTAAATGTGATGTACGGTTTCACAGGTAGAACACGCAGCTGCGTCACGGGTAGAACACGCAGCTGTTTCTGGATTCAAACCATGAAAACACAGTGCAGCTGGCGGCGCAGGCGCCCGACGCAGATCCAACAATGACTCAGACTGAGAATAACAGATCTAATCTGACCTTGAGTGAGCCAAGCGTGCCCTGTGACCTCTGACCTTGAGTGACCCCAGCGTGCCCTGGTGAACTCGATCCTCGATGTCCAGCAGCAGGTCTCTGAGTTTGGCCTCCATCACAGACTCGGCCGCAGTGCACTCTGGGAAACGCTGTTCCTCTGAAACACACAACGCACAAGGTCAGGGGTCACGGGTCAGGGGTCACGGGTCAGGGAGACATTGAACCAAAGTCTCATTTATAAAACTTCATCTATGTTTAGTTTGAGTTTTAGTAAAAACTAAACACACAAACTTTATGAACCCACATCTGTTCTGACAGGTGCCTCCGTCAGGGCCTCACCTGTGTGTCGTGGTCTCACCTATGTGTCTGTACTTGTTCTCACCTGTGTGTCGTGTCTCACCTGTGTGACGTGTCTCACCTGTGTGTCTGTACTTGTCGTGGTCGCAGGTCTGCAGGGCGTGGGTGATTCGTTCTCTCTCGTGGTTGAGCGCCTCCTTCAGGCCGCTCTCTCTGTGTCCTCGAGGGTTCAGACTCTGCAGAAGCTGCTCCAGATGCTCCACCCTCCAGAAGAACCACCAGCGGGGGGCGGGGCCAGGGCTCTGGGGGGCGGGGCCAGGGCTCTGGGAGGTGGAGTCCAGGCAGATGGGGGCGGGGTCAGGGCTCTGGGGGGCAGAGTCCAGGCAGATGGGGGCGGAGTCAGGGCTCTGGGGGGCGGAGTCCAGGCAGATGGGGGCGGGGTTAGGGCTCTGGGGGGCGGAGTCCAGGCAGATGGGGGCGGGGCTGGAGGTGGTGCTGAAAAATAGTTAAAAACTCTTTTAGAGAAGAACAAGAGAAAAGAGAAACGAGAAGAACGAGAGGAACGAGAGGAGCAGTAGACACCTGAGATCTGACCACAGATCAGAGTTTACTACCTTTTTTATTGTCTCAACTACAGACTCACCTCAAAACATCAAACCACCAAACATCAAATCACCAAACATCAAACCACCCCAGACCCCGGGCCCAGACCCCAGACCCCAGACCCCAGGCCCAGATCCAGACCCAGACCCCGGGCCCAGACCCGTGGAGTCTGGTCACAGCGTGAGCTTCGGGTTTATGACCTTTGTCATTTCCCTGTGACCGTCCCGACCTGTCGTCTCCTCTCACCTGACGCCATTTTCCTCCATGGCGGTGTCCTCCGAGGCGCCGTTACACGCCGCGTGGTGAGCGTGGTGAGCGCGCTGGGCGGCGGCGGTGGCGGTCTCGGGCCGGGTCATGTCTGCGGTCAGTCCAAACGTGTCCTCCTCCACAAACAGAGCCGACTGAGACGGGAGGAGCCAG
>NW_026570971.1:100000-110000 GCF_026225935.1 Boleophthalmus pectinirostris | reverse complement strand
TAAAATCTGGATTTTTCGTCCTCACCCAGAGTGACGCCGTCAGGAAACTCGTCTTTCAGATCGAAGATTTCCCCGAAGGATCTGAGAAACTCCAGAACCATCAGAGCCTCTCCGAACAGGTTAGAGGGAAGACGAGTCTGCACCGGGGCGGGCAGGGGCAGCTCCTGACAACAGACATGTGAGACACAGGGCAGAGAAAGCCAACCAAAGGCCCCCCACTCTGTGGGGACCCTCCTCTCTCTCTCTCCCTGTGGGGACCCCCTCTCTCTCGCTCTGTGGGGACCCTCCTCTCTCTCTCTCCCTGTGGGGACCCCCTCTCTCTCTCTCCCTGTGGGGACCCCCTCTCTCTCTCTCCCTGTGGGGACCCCCTCTCTCTCTCTCCCTGTGGGGACCCCCTCTCTCTCTCTCCCTGTGGGGACCCCCTCTCTCTCTCCCTGTGGGACCCTCCTCTCTCTCCCTGTGGGACCCTCCTCTCTCTCCCTGTGGGGACCCTCCTCTCTCTCCCTGTGGGGACCCTCCTCTCTCTCTCCCTGTGGGGACCCTCCTCTCTCTCTCGCTCTGTGGGGACCCTCCTCTCTCTCTCGCTCTGTGGGGACCCTCCTCTCTCTCTCGCTCTGTGGGGACCTCCTCTCTCTCCCTGTGGGGACCTCCTCTCTCTCCCTGTGGGGACCTCCTCTCTCTCCCTGTGGGGACCCTCCTCTCTCTCCCTGTGGGGACCCTCCTCTCTCTCTCCCTGTGGGGACCTCCTCTCTCTCCCTGTGGGGACCTCCTCTCTCTCCCTGTGGGGACCTCCTCTCTCTCCCTGTGGGGACCTCCTCTCTCTCCCTGTGGGGACCTCCTCTCTCAGGTGCATGTACCTGCAGATCTTCACAGTCCAGGTCCTCTGTGGGTTTGCTCAGTTGTTTGATTCTCTCGGCGTATTTCCTCTTCTCCTCCTTCAGCTTCTCTCGCTCCTGAAACAACAAGAACAAGAAGAACAACACGTTTAGACTGAGCCTCCTCCTCCTCCTCGTCTCACAGGTGTTTTACCTTCTCTTTCTCCGCTCTCTTCATCTCTTTCTCCTCCAGTCTCTTCTGCCTCAGTTCTTCTCGGACCTTCTTGAGGTTCTCCTTCAGAAGGAGGCGCTCCTCGTCTCTCTTCAGCTCTTCCCTCTCCTCTTCAAGTCTCTGCTGGATTTTCTGGAGGGGACACACATGTTTAAACTCCTCTCCCTCTTCCTCCTCCTCCTCCTTCCTCCTTCTCTCTCCTTCCTCCTCCTCCTCTCTCCTCCTCTCGTACCTTCTCCTTCTCCGCTCTCTTCATCACTTTCTTGTGTTTCAGATGTTCTCGGTTCTTCTGGCCACTCTTCTCCTCTTCTCTCCTTCGTTCCTCCTTCAGTTCCCTCTGTCGTTTCTTCTCTTCTTTCAGTTTCTCTCTCTTCTTCTGGGTCATGTCCTCCTTCTGCTGCAGCAGCTTCAGCTTCTCCTCCATGGCCTTGAGCTGAGAGAGCGCCCCCTGTGGACCAAACAGAGCACTGACAACCAGGACGGAACCGGGTCTGAAACAGGACTAAACCAGGTCTAAACCAGGTCTAAACCAGGACCAAACCAGGACTGGTGGTAGCGTTGGCGTGTGTGTTTGTGTGTGCGTGTTACCTGTCCAGGTGAGCTCTTGGAGGAGTGGCTGAAAACTGGAGGCTCATCAGGGAAGAACTGAGTGAAGTTCAGGTCTGAGAGTCCAAACCTGGAGACTGTGGACGCCTGAAGAGAGAGAAAAAGAGAGAGAGGTCAGGGGTCTGAGGTCAGGGGTCAGAGGTCAGGGGTCAGAATGTGATGAGTTTAGCTCAGAGTTTAAACCGAACTGTAACTGTAACAGAGGGAATCAGGACGACTGGATCTGTGCACCTTTCATTTCCTTTATTCAGTCACAGACGCATTTACACAGGTGAGACTCCCGAGCCTCGCCTGTCCTCGGGTGTGACCCGCCTGTCCTCGGGTGTGACCCGCCTGTCCTCGGGTGTGACCCGCCTGTCCTCGGGTGTGACCCGCCTGTCCTCGGGTGTGACCCGCCTGTCCTCGGGTGTGACCCGCCTGTGGAGGTAAACAGACTCACCTTCAGGACGATGGCTCCGTTTTGAGGCTCACAGTGGTTTTTGAAGAGCAACTTCAGCTTCTCCCGGGACACAACGTTCTTCCTCCGACTGAAACAACACCACACTGTCACACAAGTGCACACACACACACACACGCACACACGCACATGCCCACACACGCGCAGCAGGGGGCGCTGTCTTACCTGAGCTGAGCTGCTTTCACAGTAAAAGCCTCAGATTCTCCACTCACCGACTTCACCGTGTAACGAAACACGGACGGAGACAGAGGCCTCCCACGCCTACTGTAACACAAAACACACAACACACACATCAACACAAACACACACATCAACGCACAAACATCAACACAAACACACACACACATCAACGCACAAACATCAATACAAACACACACAAACACACACATCAACGCACAAACATCAACACAAACACACACATCAACACAAACACAAACACACACATCAACACAAACACACACACAGCTCCAGAGCCTCGTCTGGACACACGTCCATGTTTGAAATCTGACCATGAGTGTCAAGGCCAATCAGGTGAAAGGCAGCGTCTGATTGGTCAGTTCTTATGTTCAGTTGTGGATTTGGAACAAAATGTTGAAGTCCAAACCCGAGGATCCTGCAGAACAGTGATAAAAAAGTACAAACCAAAACAAGTAAAAAAAGGGGCATTACCCGTTGAGGTGCGGCGGCGGCGGCGTCGTGCTCAGCTCGTCTTCGTCACTGTCGCTGATAATGATGGAGTCCTGGTGGGTCTTGGCGGCGCCGTTGGACCTGGCGTGAGGACTGAGCTCAGACCCGTTTGAGCTCGACTGAGGAGACAGAACCTGCAGCACCCGACACGCCAGCCTGAAACACACCACCGCTGAACCAGGACCGGACCGGGACCGGGACCAGGACCAGGACCAGGACCGGACCAGGACCGGACCAGGACCAGGACCAGGTGTAAACCCGGTGTAAACTCGGTCTTCACAGGTCTTGTCGGGTTTTATCGGGTCATAGCGGGTCTTATGGGGTCCTAGCGGGTCTTATGGGGTCCTAGCGGGTCTTATGGGGTCCTAGCGGGTCTTATGGGGTCCTAGCGGGTCTTATGGGTTCCTAGCGGTCTTATGGGGTCCTAGCGGGTCTTATGGGGTCTTAGCAGGTCTTATGGGGTCCTAGCTGGTCTTCTGGGGTCTTATGGGGTCCTAGCTGGTCTTCTGGGGTCTTATGGGGTCCTAGCGGGTCTTCTGGGGTCTTATGGGGTCCTAGCGGGTCTTCTGGGGTCTTACCTGGCTCCTCCTCGGGTGCTGACATCGACTGTTTCTCCGGGGAAGTATCTCTCTTTGCAGAAGCCGTAGACGTCCTCACAGAGCTCGGACAGACGTTTGCTCTGACTCTGTTTCACCAGGAGCAGCAGAGGCTTCAGCAGAACCTCGGGGAAGTTCTGGAGACTGGACCGGGCCTTACGCTCGCTCTCCACAGCCTCCAGGTACGTGAGGCCTGCTCGACCCGTCAGCGCACAGCTCCACACCAGACTGTTGCACAGGATGGTCCGCTCGAAGAACTCACTGCACGAGAGGACCGGGGTGAGGACCGGGACTGGACCAGGACCAGGACCAGGACGAACTAAACTAGGTCTAAACCTGAACTGAACAAGGACCAAAAAAGTACTAGGTCGAAACTGAACCAGGACTAAAAACAATGATACCAGGTCCAAACCAGGACTGTGGTCCAGAGTCCAAACAGGCAAATACAGAAACAGAAGTAAACTTTTTATACACAAATATATAAATACTGTATATACACACAGAACACACACAAAACACACACACAGAGACACAGAACACACACACACACACACAGACACACACACGCAAACACAGACACACACACACATACACAGAACACACACACAGAAAACACACACACACAGACACAGAACACACACACAGACACACACACACAGACACAGAACACACACACACAGAGACACACGCACACACACAAACACACAGACACACACACAGTGTGTTTTGACTCATTTGTTTTGGTTTTGTAGAACTTTGCACATAAACTCAGTGTGTTTGTATGTGTATGTGTGTGTGTGTGTGTGTGTGAGTGTGTCTGTCTGTCTGTGTCTGTGTCTGTGTGTGTGTGTGTGTGTGTGTGAGATCTGGAGTTCGGGGTCTGACACGGTTCGGTTCGGGTTTGTCCGGAGCCGCGGCGGGAGCGCGGCGTTAGCCCGGGATTAGCTCCGGTCCAGGCTAACTGTGCCCCGGCCCCGAGCCCCGGACTCCCCCAGCCGCTTTCACCGCACTCTCCCCGGACTTTACGGTCCGGATCGACCGGGAAACCCAAAGTTTGTCCCCGCTCCGTCCGCTTCGGGACACTTCGGGACACTTTGGAGCCGCTTATCTCGGAGCTAGCGCCGCACCGGCTCCGGGCTCTGACAGCCGGGACAGGTGCCTCTGTGTCCGCTAAGAACACGTCCAAACTCCCGTGTGTGGACCGGGCGGTACCGTGTCTAGCTCCGGGTCTGACTCGGACCAAAGCGGGACCAAAGCGGGACTAAACCCGGTTTAAACCCGGTTTAAATCCGGACTAAACCCGGACTAAACTCGGAGTAAACTCACTCGTAGCTTCGGAAGATCTCGTGGGTGATTTTGCACAGAAACACCTCCTCGTCCGGGTCCAGGTCCGCGGGGGGTTTCTGCCTCACGAAAGGCTTTCGGTGGAGCAGCGGCATCTCCGGCTGTTGGGTCGGAACCGGGTCGGGCTCCGGGTTCGTGTGTCGGCGGCGGGACGCGGGACCGTCGGCTCTTTGTTAGAGATAATCTGCCCACCGCATGGAGCGGCTCAGACCCGCGGCTCCGCGCTCTCTCCGCCGCTACACGGCTCCTGTCGAGGTTCGGTCCGGTCGTGTGCAGTTCCACGGACGGTCCGCGGCTCACGGACTCACACGGGCTCACGCGGGCTCCTGAAGCGGGTCGAACCGGGCACTTTCCGCGGCGGAACCGGGCTGAAGTCCCGCGGCTGTTGACCAAGTTTTCCCGCACTCCACGGACACGCGGAAACGAGAGCTCCGCGCGGCCAAACCCGAAACTACAGCGACCCCCGCGGCTCCAGAACCGCACGAACCCGAACCACAACCGCACGAACCCGAACCACAACCGCAGGACGAACTTCAGAGACGAACTTTACACTTTTATATTCACTCTGTGGCGGTGTGACTCGTGATTTTAGTGTCTCTTAATAAAAACAGCGCCTGTGTTCAGTTTTCCACAGGATTCTCCCGCGCTCTCTCTGTTTTACGCCTTTACATAAAAGAATTTTGTCTTTAACGCATCTTTTCGCTTTATTCCGTTTTGTCGTCTGTTGTTTATGATTTTTATTTGTGTTTTATTTGTGTTTTATTCGTGTTTTTCTTCTTAAATTCTCGGATTCCGACCGAGGCGCGTGTCCGTGAAATCTCCGCGCGCTGTGAGTAAGGGGGCGGGTCCTGGTGACCTCCTCTGCGCTGATTGGTCCGCTCCGTGACTGATGCGGGGCCCGGTAGTGACGTCCTTAAACGTTTTTTTTTTATGTAAAATTATATGATACAAACAAATTATCGATGTTAAATGGTCAAGAAATTCATCGCGATAAACCAGAAGGAAAATAAATAAATGAGGAGATCGGGGTCAGAGTTCAGAGCTCGTGATCAGTTCTTTTAGAAACATCGCGTTCTTCTTGTGTCCGTAAAAGCGAGAGATGCAAAAAAATGTTTCAGCTCTTTGATAAATGTTATTTAAAAAAAGAGGTTTACATTTCAGAAATCTGTTTTTGTGGATGAAAAACGTTCTTATAATACTAATATTCAAAAATAGTTCATATTTTTTATCGATACATAGAAGTCAAAGATCATGTTGGTGATAAACTCCTTTAGATGGAGAAAAAACAGTGACAGTTTGAATTATTTAGCAGAATTTCATAAAATGTTGGTTTGATTTTGAATTATTTACATTAATTTAATATTTTAATAAATTTATTTTGAATTATTTACATTAATGAATAAAATATAAAAATAATCTGAATCTCATTGGTTTTATTTTGCAGATTTAAACAGACGTGGACCACGGACAAGAAGATTTCACTTTTATTCACATGAAAATAAAAATAAAAAATAAAAATAAATCACACAAACATGAAACTGTACAGAGGTCACATGATCAGGTCACACGATGAGGTCAGCGATGACATCAGCGCGGCCCCAGGAGCCCCGCCCTCCTCCCGATGACATCAGCGCGGCCCCAGGAGCCCCGCCCTCCTCCCGATGACATCAGCGCGGCCCCAGGAGCCCCGCCTTTGCCGCCAGAGCCTCGTTCTGCTGGATGTGATACTCCTGGAACCTCATGGAGATTCTCTGGGTCATCTTCAGATATTTCTGCAGACACGACTCCGAGCAGCTCGACTACAACACACGACACACACACTCAGTACACAACACAACACACACACACTCAGTACACAACACAACACACACACACTCAGTACACAACACAACACACACACACTCAGTACACAACACAACACACACACACTCAGTACACAACACACACACACACTCAGTACACAACTCAACACACACACGATGACAGGGCGACTTCACACGTGTGTGTTTATGACATGTGTGTGTCTGTGTTTTGTTGGTTCTGTACCTCCTCCGCTCTCACGTCTCTGGTGGTGAAGTCTTTCACACAGTCCATGAAACAGTTTTCTGTCACTTTGTTGTACGTCCCCAGGAACTCTTTAAACTGAAACACACAACACACATACACACACACACACACACACAACACACACACACACACAACACACAACACACACACACACGAGCGTCAGAGAGAGGAAGAGCAGGAGGAGGGGGAGCAGGAGGGGGAGGGGCTGTTGTGAGTCTCACCTGTTTGATCTGGTCAGACTCAGACACTTGCACCGCCATCGTCCTCACACTGAAACACACAAACACACACACATGAACACACAACACACACACACATCAACACAACACACACACATGAACACACAACACACACTGAAACACACAAACACACACACATCAACACACAAACACACACACATCAACACACAACACACACACACACATCAACACACAACACACACACACATGAACACACAACACACACACACATGAACACACAACACACACACATGAACACACAACACACACTGAAACACACAAACACACACACATCAACACACAACACACACCAACACACAACACACACTGAAACACACAAACACACACACATCAACACACAACACACACACAACAACACACACACAAACACACACAAACACACACACACAACACACATCAACACACAACACACACACACACATCAACACACAACACACACACACACATGAACACACAACACACACACACATGAACACACAACACACACACATGAACACACAACACACACTGAAACACACAAACACATACACATCAACACACAACACACACCAACACACAACACACACTGAAACACACAAACACACACACATCAACACACAACACACACTAAAACACACAAACACACACACATCAACACACAACACACACTGAACACACAAACACACACACACAAACACACACACATCAACACACAACACACACACATCAAACACACAACACACACACACATGAACACACAACACACACACATGAACACACAACACACACTGAAACACACAAACACACACACATCAACACACAACACACACACACATCAACACACAACACACACATGAACACACAACACACACTGAAACACACAAACACACACACATCAACACACAACACACACACATCAACACACACACACACACATGAACACACAACACACACTGAAACACACAAACACACACACATCAACACACAACACACACACATGAACACACACACACATGAACACACAACACACACTGAAACACACAAACACACACACATCAACACACAACACACACTGAAACACACAAACACACACACATCAACACACAAAACACACAAACACACACACACACACACAACACACACACACACACACACACACATGAACACACAACACACACTGAAACACACAAACACACACACATCAACACACAACACACACTGAAACACACACACATGAACACACAACACACACTATACTCAACACTTTTCTGGTTTAGTCCTGGTTTAGACCTGGTTTAGTCCTGGTTTAGTTCTGGTTTAGTCCTGGTTTAGACCTGGTTTAGTCCTGGTTTAGACCTGGTTTAGTCCTGGTTTAGTTCTGGTTTAGTCTGGTTTAGTCCTGGTTTAGACCTGGTTTAGACCTGGTTTAGACCTGGTTTAGACCTGGTTTAGACCTGGTTTAGTCCTGGTTTAGTCCTGGTTTAGACCTGGTTTAGTCCTGGTTTAGTTCCTGGTTTAGTCCTGGTTTAGTCCTGGTTTAGTCCTGGTTTAGACCTGGTTTAGACCTGGTTTAGTCCTGGTTTAGTCCTGGTTTAGACCTGGTTTAGTTCTGGTTTAGTTCCTGGTTTAGACCTGGTTTAGACCTGGTTTAGTCCTGGTTTAGACCTGGTTTAGTCCTGGTTTAGTCCTGGTTTAGACCTGGTTTAGACCTGGTTTAGTCCTGGTTTAGTTCTGGTTTAGTCCTGGTTTAGTCCTGGTTTAGTCCTGGTTTAGACCTGGTTTAGACCTGGTTTAGTCCTGGTTTAGTCCTGGTTTAGACCTGGTTTAGTTCTGGTTTAGTCCTGGTTTAGACCTGGTTTAGTCCTGGTTTAGACCTGGTTTAGTCCTGGTTTAGTTCTGGTTTAGTCCTGGTTTAGTCCTGGTTTAGTCCTGGTTTAGACCTGGTTTAGACCTGGTTTAGTCCTGGTTTAGTCCTGGTTTAGTCCTGGTTTAGTCCTGGTTTAGTTCTGGTTTAGTCCTGGTTTGTCTGCAGATGCTAACAGATGCTAACAGGCTAACACGAGTTTCCGGTTACGCGTCCAGACCCGGTCCAGACCCGGTCCAGACCCGGTCCAGATCCGGTCCAGATCCGGTCCAGACCCGGTCCAGACCCGGTCCAGAGCGGGTTCTAGTCCAGTTTACCTGAGTCCGAGAGAAATCCACGGGCTGAGACAAGGACACGAGACCAACAGAGAAACACAGAGACAAAAACACACAGCGACACCGCGCGGACCGGAGGAAACACACACACACACACACACACACACACACACACACACACACACACACACACACACACACACACACACACACACACACACACACACAGCACACACACACACACACACACACACACACACACACACACACACACACACACACACACACACACACACACACACACACACACACACACACACACACACACACACACACACACACACACACACACACACACACACACACACACACACACACACACACACACACACACACACACACACACACACACACACACACACACACACACACACACACACACACACACACACACACACACACACAACACACACACACACACACACACACACACACACACACAACACACACACACACACACACACACACACACACACACACACACACACACACACACACACACACACACACACACACACACACACACACACACACACACACACACACACACACACACACACACACACACACACACACACACACACACACACACACACACACACACACACACACACACACACACACACACACACACACACACACACACACACACACACACACACACACACACACACACACACACACACACACACACACACACACACACACACACACACACACACACACACACACACACACACACACACACACACACACAC
>NW_026570971.1:37500-95000 GCF_026225935.1 Boleophthalmus pectinirostris | reverse complement strand
ACACACACACACACACACACACACACACACACACACACACACACACACACACACACACACACACACACACACACACACACACACACACACACACACAACACACACACACACACACACACACACACACACACACACACACACACACACACACACACACACACACACACACACACACACACACACACACACACACACACACACACACACACACACACACACACACACACACACACAACACACACACACACACACACACACACACAACACACACACACACACACACACACACACACACACACACACACACACACACACACACACACACACACACACAACACACACACACACACACACACACACACACACACACACACACACACACACACACACACACACACACACACACACACACAACACAACACACACACACAGACACACACACACACACCACACACACCACACACACACAACACACAACACACACACACACACCACACACACCACACACACACACACACACACACACACACACACACACACACACACACACACACACACACACACACACACACACACACACACACACACACACACACACACACACACACACACACACACACACACACACACACACACACACACACACACACACACACACACACACACACACACACACACACACACACACACACACACACACACACAACACACACACACACACACACACACACACACACACACACACACACACACACACACACACACACACACACACACACACACACACACACACACACACACACACACACACACACACACACACACACACACACACACACACACACACACACACACACACACACACACACACACACACACACACACACACACACACACACACACACACACACACACACACACACACACACACACACACACACACACACACACACACACACACACACACACACACACACACACACACACACACACACACACACACACACACACACACACACACACACACACACACACACACACACACACACACACACACACACACACACACACACACACACACACACACACACACACACACACACACACACACACACACACACACACACACACACACACACACACACACACACACACACACACACACACACACACACACACACACACACACACACACACACAACACACACACACACACACACACACACACACACACACACACACACACACACACACACACAACACACACACACACACACACACACACACACACACACACACACACACAACACAACACACACACACACACACACACACACACACACACACAACACACACACACACACACACACACACACACACACACACACACACACACACACACACACACAACACACACACACACACACACACACACACACACACACACACACACACACACACACACACACACACACACACACACACACACAACACACACACACACACACACACAACACACACACACACACACACACACACACACACACACACACACACACACACACACACAACACACACACACACACACACACACACACACACACACACACACACACACACACACACACACACACACACACACACACACACACACACACACACACACACACACACACACACACACACACACACACACACACACACACACACACACACACACACACACACACACACACACACACACACACACACACACACACACACACACACACAACACACACACACACACACACACACACACACACACACACACACACACACACACACACACACACACACACACACACACACACACACACACACACACACACACACACACACACACACACACACACACACACACACACACACACACACACACACACACACACACACACACACACACACACACACACACACACACACACACACACACACACACACACACAACACACACACACACACACACACACACACACACACACACACACACACACACACACACACACACACACACACACACACACACACACACACACACACACACACACACACACACACACACACACACACACACAACACACACACACACACACACACAACACACACACACACACACACACACACACACACACACACACACACACACACACACACACACAACACACACACACACACACAACACACACACACACACACACACACACACACACACACACACACACACACACACACACACACACACACACACACACACACACACACACACACACACACACACACACACACACACACACACACACACACACACACACACACACACACACACACACACACACACACACACACACACACACACACACACACACACACACACACACACACACACACACACACACACACACACACACACACACACACAACACACACACACACACACACACACACACACACACACACACACACACACACACACACACACACACACACACACACACACACACACACACACACACACACACACACACACACACACACACACACACACACACACACACACACACACACACACACACACAACACACACACACACACACACACACACACACAACACACACACACACACACACACACACACACACACACACACACACACACACACACACACACACACACACACACACACACACACACACACACACACACACACACACACACACACACACACACACACACAACACACACACACACACACACACACACACACACACACACACACACACACACACACACACACACACACACACACACACACACACACACACACACACACACACACACACACACACACACACACACACACACACACACACACACACACACACACACACACACACACACACACACACACACACACACACACACACACACACACACACACACACACACACACACACACACACACACACACACACACACACACACACACACACACACACACACACACACACACACACACACACACACACACACACACACACACACACACACACACACACACATACACACACACACACACACACACACACACACACACACACACACACACACACACACACACACAACACACACACACACACACACATCACACACACACACACACACACACACACACACACACACACACAACACACACACACACAACACACACACACACACACATATACACACACAGACACACGCAGACACACACACAGACACACAACACACACACAACACACACCTGCACAGGTAGAACACTTTACACAGACTGTAGGTTTAACTTGAGCCCCTTTCAGACCCAACCCTGAACCAGGACCAGGACCAGGACCAGGATCCAGACCAAAGGCCAAACCCTGGACCAGACCAGGACTCGGAGCCAAGAGCAGCAGGTCCACAGAGGAGACACGGTGAGGGAAGTGTCTCGGGAGAGGGAGGACAGAGGAGGTGTCTCGGGAGAGGGAGGACAGAGGAGGTGTCTCGGGAGAGGGAGGACAGAGGAGGTGTCTCGGGAGAGGGAGGACAGAGGAGGTGTCTCGGGAGAGGGAGGACAGAGGAGGTGTCTGGGGAGAGGGAGGACAGAGGAGGTGTCTGGGGAGAGGGAGGACAGAGGAGGTGTCTCGGGAGAGGGAGGACAGAGGAGGTGTCTGGGGAGAGGGAGGACAGAGGAGGTGTCTCGGGAGAGGGAGGACAGAGGAGGTGTCTGGGGAGAGGGAGGACAGAGGAGGTGTCTCGGGAGAGGGAGGACAGAGGAGGTGTCTGGGGAGAGGGAGGACAGAGGAGGTGTCTCGGGAGAGGGAGGACGGAGGAAGTGTCTCGGGAGAGGGAGGACAGAGGAAGTGTCTGGGGAGAGGGAGGACAGAGGAGGTGTCTCGGGAGAGGGAGGACAGAGGAGGTGTCTGGGGAGAGGGAGGACAGAGGAAGTGTCTCGGGAGAGGGAGGACAGAGGAGGTGTCTCGGGAGAGGGAGGACAGAGGAAGTGTCTGGAGGAAGGTGTCTGGGGAGAGGGAGGACAGAGGAGAGTGTCTCGGGAGAGGGAGGACAGAGGAGGTGTCTCGGGAGAGGGAGGACAGAGGAGGTGTCTGGGGAGAGGGAGGGGACTAACCATTTTCTTCTTTTAGAACCGACCCAGAACCTGGCCCCCGCCTGGCCCCGCCCCCTCGACCCAGACCCAAACCAGGACCAGGACCAGGACCAGGTCTGGGATCAGAACCAGGACCAGAGCCACAGTCCCTAAAGAGCGACGGCTCCATTTACAGAAACCTGGACTTCACGAGGTGAGACACAAATCTCTGCTTTGGTTTGGTTGGTTTGGTTTTGTATAAATGTCACATTTGTTTCGGGGATTAGTTTAGTTTGGTTTAGTTTGGTTTAGTTTGGTTTAGTTTGGTTTAGTTTGGTTTAGTTTGGTTTAGTTTGGTTTAGTTTGGTTTAGTTTGTGTTGGTGCGTTTTACCACACGGTTGCTACGGTAACAGTAACGAAATTCCCCAGTGATGACGTCACAGTTTCCAGCCAGGAAGTGACATTTTAAACCTAAAACCTACAAAAAGAAGACAAATATATAAATATTAATAATAATAATTTAAACCTAGAGAGTCTGAACTTTAATATTAAAATGTTTTGAAAAGTCTGGGCGGAAAATGAAGCAGAGTCGAACTGGAGCCGGACTCCAGCTGCGTTAACTGAAACCGCCTTAAATGTGACACAGAAATTAAATGATTTAAATGATTTTTGAAACAGGTTCTGAGCATTTTCCTCTTTTCTCTTTTAGAACCGATCCAGAACCAGGCCCCCGCCCGGCCCCGCCCCCTCGGCCCAGACCCAAACCAGAACTAGAACCAGGACCAGGTCTGGGATCAGAACCAAGACCAGAGCCACAGTCCCTAAAGAGCGACAGCTCCATTCAGAAATACCTGAAATTCACAAGGTGAGGCGTCTGGGGAGAGGGAGGACAGAGGAGGCGTCTGGGGAGAGGGAGGACAGAGGAGGCGTCTGGGGAGAGGGAGGTCCTGACTGTGTCTGTGTTTTAGGGCGGAGTCAGAGTCGGACGTCTTACAGAACAAAAGGTCGATCCACCGAGATGTGGACCTCAAGAACCACCTGGAACCAGTCTTTAAGGTACCTCCACCAGTCCTGGTTTAGTCCTGGTTTAGTCCTGGTTTAGACCTGGTTTATACTTGGTTTAGTCCTGGTTTAGTCCTGGTTTAGACCTGGTTTAGACCTGGTTTAGTCCTGGTTTAGTCCTGGTTTAGTTCTGGTTTAGACCTGGTTTATACTTGGTTTAGTCCTGGTTTAGTCCTGGTTTAGTCCTGGTTTAGACCTGGTTTAGTCCTGGTTTAGACCTGGTTTAGACCTGGTTTAGACCTGGTTTAGACCTGGTTTAGACCTGGTTTAGTCCTGGTTTAGTCCTGGTTCTGTGCAGCGTTTGGAGGAGGACCTCGTGTCCTTCGTGAAGCAACAGTTGAAGAAGCTTCAGAAGATCCTGACCTCAGACCTGGACCTAGAACCGGACCAGGATCAGGACCAGGACCAGAGGACTCAGGCCGTCCTCTCTCTGACCCTGGACTTCCTCAAGACCATGGACCAGGAGCAACTCGCTGACCTCCTGCTGACCAGTAAGACCTGAGATAATACTCCCTACAACCATACAACTCACCCTTCTGGAACAGATAATACTCCCTACAACTGTCCTGTCAATCATATTGACAGGACTTCTTCTTCTTCTTTCTTTTGACCTCAAATATAAAGGTGTGATTTTATATTTGATTCATGATCTGTTTTATTTTATTTGGACTTTACATTTATATCATTATGTCTCTTGTTCAGTTTTTTTTATTTATTTCAAATGTATTTATTTGTTTATATCATCAGAGTCTGAGTCTCAGTCCTGTGATGTTGTTGTTGTTGTTGTTGTCGTTGTTGTCGCAGGGACCCGGGGCTCCGTGTGCCGGGGGCAGACCAGGCGTCTTGTGGCGCACAGGTTCAGCCGTGTGTTTGAGGGCGTGGCTAAAGCCTCAGACTCCGCCCCCCTGAGCCAGATCTACACAGAGCTCCACATCACAGAGGGCGGAGCCTCAGAGGTCAACCAGGAACACGAGGTCAGACTTGTGGAGACGACGTCCAGGAGACCGGCCGCTCCAGAGACCATCACATGTGAAGAGCTCTTTAAACCCCGCCCACATTCACCACAACCAATCAGATTAGTGCTGACGAAGGGCGTGGCCGGCGTGGGGAAAACAGTGCTGACTCAGAAGTTCGGTCTGGACTGGGCTGAAGGCCGGGCCCACCAGGACCTCCAGCTGCTGTTCCCCTTCACTTTCAGAGATCTGAACGTGCTCAGAGACACACAGTTCAGCCTGGAGGAGCTGCTGCACCACTTCTTCAGTCCATCCAAAGATCTGTGCAGCTTCCAACAGCTCCAGGTGCTCTTCATCTTTGACGGTCTGGACGAGTGCAGACTTCCTCTGGACTTCGGCCGAACCCGGGTCCTGAGCGACCCCACAGAGTCCGCCTCAGTGCACGTGCTGCTGGTGAACCTCATCAGGGGGAGCCTGCTTCCCTCCGCTCTCCTCTGGATAACCACGCGCCCCGCCGCGGCCAATCAGATCCCTGCTGAGTGCGTCTCCATGGTGACAGAGGTGCGAGGGTTCGCCGACCCGCAGAAGGAGCAGTACTTCAGGAAGAGGTTCAGAGACAAACACCAGGCCAACATCATCATCTCCCACATCAAGAGCGTCCGCAGCCTCCACATCATGAGCCACATCCCGATCTTCTGCTGGATCCTCTCCAAGGTTCTACAGAAGCTTCTGGAACAAACAGAACCAGAGCTGCCCCGGACTCTCACACAGATGTACGTCCACTTCCTGGTGGTGCAGGCCAAAGTCCAGAACATCAAGTATCAGCAGGGATCAGGGGAGGACCTTCACTGGACTCCAGAGACCAGGGAGATGGTGAAGTCTCTGGGAAAAGTGGCCTTTGAGCAGCTGCAGAAAGGAAACCTGATCTTCTACGAGAGTGACCTGAGCGAGTGTGGGCTGGACGCTGCAGCGGCCTCAGTGTACTCCGGAGTGTTCACACAGGTCTTTAGAGAGGAGCCAGGCCTGTACCAGGACAAGGTCTACAGCTTCATCCATCTGAGTGTGCAGGAGTTTCTGGCCGCTCTTCACGTCCATCTGACCTTCTTCAGCTCCGGAGAGAACCTTCTAGTGGAGGACGGGTCCGAGAGCTCGGACCCGGTGCTCTTTTACAAAACGGCGGTGGAGACGTGCGTGCGGCGTCCCAACGGACACCTGGACCTGTTCCTGCGCTTCCTCCTGGGTCTGTCCCTGCCGGCCAATCAGAGGCTGCTGCGGGGGCTGATGTCACCGACAGGCAGCGAGGCGACCAATCAGGAGACGGTGCGGTACCTGCAGAAGAAGGTGAGCGAGGAACAGAGGGAGGAGCTGTCCACGGAGAAAGTCCTCAACCTGTTCTACTGCCTGAGCGAGATGCAGGACCATAGCCTCGTCCAGCAGGTCCAGACCCAGCTCAGGTGAGACGGGGGAGGGGCCACACTGAGGAGGGAGGGGCCACAGCCCCAACATGGAATGTTTGTTATTCTTGTGTTTAGTCAGTTCAGATGTCAGTGTCCCTCACTCAGGTCGGGGGTTCTGGATCAGGTCCGGTTCAGGGTTCTGGATCAGGTCCGGTTCAGGGTTCTGGATCAGGTCCGTGGTTCTGACCGGTCGTGTTCTCTCCCTCAGGTCCGGGGTTCTGGATCCGGCCCGGTTCTCCTCGACTCAGTGGGCCGCTCTGGTTTTCCTGCTCCTGACGTCGGATCGGGACCTGGATCTGTTTGATCTCCGGAAGTTCTGTCCATCAGAGGAGGCTCTGCTCCACCTGCTCCCAGTGCTGCAGGCCTCCACCCGCGCCATGTACGACTCCTGCTCCACCTCCTGCTCCTCCTGCTCCTCCTGATCCTCTTCCTCTTGCTCCTCCTCCTGCTCCTGCTCCTGCTCTTCCTCTTGCTCCTGCTCCTCCTCCTGCTCCTCCTCCTCCTGTTCCTCCTCCTGTTCCTCCTCCTGCTCCTCCTCCTGTTCTTCCTCCTGCTCCTCCTCCTGTTCCTCCTCCTCCTCCACCTCCTGCTCCTCCTGCTCCTCCTGATCCTCTTCCTCTTGCTCCTCCTCCTCCTGCTCCTGCTCTTCCTCTTGCTCCTCCTCCTCCTGCTCCTCCTCCTGTTCTTCCTCCTGCTCCTCCTCCTGTTCCTCCTCCTGTTCCTCCTCCTGCTCCTCCTCCTGCTCCTCCTCCTGCTCCTGCTCTTCCTCTTGCTCCTGCTCCTCCTCCTGCTCCTCCTCCTCCTGTTCCTCCTCCTGCTCCTCCTCCTGTTCTCCTCCTGCTCCTCCTCCTGTTCCTCCTCCTCCTCCTCCTCCTGCTCCTCCTGCTCTTCCTCCTCCTCCTCCTCCTCCTGTTCCTCCTCCTGCTCCTCCTCCTGCTCCTCCTGCTCCTCCTCCTCCTGCTGCTCCTGTCTAAACCCTGCCTCTCTGTCAGGTTGGGCGGGTGTCACCTGTCGGAGCGCTCCTGTTCTGCTCTGGGCTCGGTTCTGGTTCGGTCCAGTCTCAAAGAACTGGACCTTAGCAACAACGACCTGGAGGACTGTGGAGTGAAGCAACTGTGTGAAGGACTGAAGAGTGACACCTGTGAGCTCCAGGTGCTCAGGTGAGGCCTGGATCAGTCCTGGTTCAGTCCTGGTTTAGACCTGGTTTAGTCCTGGTTCAGTCCTGGTTTAGACCTGGTTTAGTCCTGGTTCAGTCCTGGTTTAGACCTGGTTTAGACCTGGTTCAGTCCTGGTTTAGACCTGGTTCAGACCTGGTTCAGTCCTGGTTTAGACCTGGTTCAGACCTGCCCTGAAGGTTCCTCTCTGCTCGTCTCGTTCATAAACAGATCTGAATGTTCCAAGAGTCACAGTATCTGCTTTTATTCTCCCAAATGTTTCTCATGTAAAACAACCTCACAGAGCCTCACAGAACCTCACAGAACCACACAGAACCACACAGAACCTCACAGAGCCTCACAGAACCTCACAGAACCACACAGAACCACACAGAACCTCACAGAACCTCACAGAACCACACAGAACCTCACAGAACCACACAGAACCACACAGAACCACACAGAACCACACAGAACACAGAACCACACAGAACCACACAGAACCTCACAGAACCACACAGAACCTCACAGAACCTCACAGAACCACACAGAACCACACAGAACCTCACAGAACCACACAGAACCACACAGAACCTCACAGAACCACACAGAACCACACAGAACCTCACAGAACCACACAGAGACAGAACCACACAGAGTTCTCTTTCAGCGTGTTCTGTTTTTCAGGTTGTCCCTGTGTCACCTGTCGGAGCGCTCCTGTTCTGCTCTGGGCTCAGTTCTGGTTCGGTCCAGTCTCAAAGAACTGGACCTTAGCAACAACGACCTGGAGGACTGTGGAGTGAAGCAACTGTGTGAAGGACTGAAGAGTGACACCTGTGAGCTCCAGGTGCTCAGGTGAGGAGCAGCTCTGGGTCGGTTCTGGGTCAGTTCTGGTCATGTTCTGGGTCGGTCCCGGGTCAGTTCTGGTCATGTTCTGGTTCTGTGCAGACTCTCTGGTTGTCTCGTGACCCAAAGCGGATGCTCGTCTCTGGCCGCGGCTCTGACCCTGAACCCGACTCACCTCCAGGAGCTGGACCTGAGCTTCAACCACCCGGGAATCTTCGGAACTGAGACCCTGAAGAACCTGAGAGACGACCCGCGCTACAGCCTCCACACACTCAGGTCAGACCCAGTTCAGTCCTGGTTTAGTCCTGGTTCAGTTCTGGTTCAGTCCTGGTTTAGTCCTGGTTCAGTTCTGGTTCTTGTGTGTTTCAGGTTGGACCCTCAGAGTGTTTGGTGGAAAATGCCGGGTTTGGCCAAATGTGAGTGTGAGTTTGTTTAAGTCGGTGTTTCTGGTGCCGTAAGTTTTTTTGAAGAGTCTGAAAGAAACGAGACGTCGACAAACGTCACTTCACTGAATGATTTTATGTGTAAATGTGTGTGTATAAATGTTTACACACATACACACCTACACACACACACAGAGGTAAATACTTGTCTCCGCTCAGACTCGTGTGAGCCGAGGTTCGATCTCACCACCGCAAACTTCGAGCTCAAAGTTCTGGAGAAAAAACCCGAGGTCCAGTTCACCGAAGAACAACAGAAATATCCACAGCACCCGCAACGCTTCGACTGGTACCCCCAGGTCAGGGCCCCCGACACACACCTGACCGCACCCGACACACACCTGACCGCTCCCGACACACACCCGACACACACCTGACCGCACACCCGACACACACCTGACCACACCTGACACACACACCTGACCGACACACACCCGACACACACCTGACCGCACCCGACACACCGACCACCCGACACACACCTGACCACACCCTGACACACACCTGACCGCATCCGACACACACCTGACCGCACCCGACACACACCTGACCGCACCCGACACACACCCGACACACACCTGACCGCTCCCGACACACACCTGACCGCACCCGACACACACCTGACCGCACCCGACACACACCTGACCGCTCCCGACACACACACACGACACACACCTGACCGCTCCCGACACACACCCGACACACACACCTGACCGCACCCGACACACACCTGACCGCACCCGACACACACCGACACACACACCGACACACACCCGACACACACCTGACCGCACCCGACACACACACCTGACCACACCTGACACACACCTGACCGCTCCCGACACACACCCGACACACACCTGACCACACCTGACACACACCTGACCGCACCCGACACACACCTGACCACACCTGACACACACCTGACCGCATCCGACACACACCTGACCGCACACCGACACACACCCGACACACACCTGACACACACCTGACCGCACCCGACCACACCCGACACACCCACACACCCGCACACACCTGACCGCACCCGACACACACACCCGACACACACACCTGACACACACCTGACCGCACCCGACACACACCCGACGACACACACCTGACCACTCCCGAACACACCTGACCGCACCGACACACACCTGACGCACACCGACACACACCTGACCACCCAACACACACCCGACACACACCTGACCCACACCTGACACACACCCGACACACCTGACCGCACCCGACACACACCTGACACACCACACACCTGACACGACACACACCTGACACACACCTGACCACACCCGACACACACCTGACACCCTGACACACCTGACACACACCTGACACACCACCTCACCCGACACACACCCGACACACACCTGACCACACCTGACACACACCTGCCGCACCGACCACACCTGACCACACCGACACACACCCACACTACCGACACACCCTGACACACACCCGACTGCACACACACTGACCACCGACACACACACCGCACACACACACCTGACACCACACACCTGACCACACACCCGACACACACCTGACCACACCACACACCTGACCCGACACACACCTGACCACACCTGACACACACCTGACCACCACACCACCACACCACCACACGACACACCACCGACACACACCGACACACACCTGACACACCTGTACACACACCTGACCTGCACCCGACACACACCTGACACCTCACACCGACACACACCTGACCGACACACACCTGACCTGACACACACCTGACACACACCTGTACACACACCTGTACACACACCTGTACACACACCTGACACACACCTGACACACCTGACACACTGGGACGGCACCTGTCACACTCTCTTCCTTGCTCCAGATCCTTTGCACCGTGGGTCCGGCTGAGTCCAGTCCTAAGTCCGGTCCTGGTCCTCAGTCTAGTCCTGGTCCTGATCCGGGTCCGAGTCTGAGTGGGCGGAGCTACTGGGAGGTGGAGTGGAAAGGGGGCGTGGCCATCGCTGTGACAGACAGGAGCATCCGTCGCCGGGGAGACGACAGAAGATGTGTGTTTGGATTCAACGAGATCTCCTGGAGACTGTGGTGCTCCGAGGGCAGGTCTGGACCAGGACTAAACCAGGACTAAACCAGGACTAAACCAGGACTGAACCAGGACTGAACCAGGACTAAACCAGGACTAAACCAGGACTGAACCAGGACTAGACCGGGACTGAACCAGGACTAAACCAGGACTAAACCAGGACAAACGAACCAGGAACCAGGACTAGACCGGGACTGAACCAGGACTGAACCAGGACTAAACCAGGACAGGACTAGAACCAGGGACTGAACCAGGACTGAACCAGGACTGAACCAGGACTAAAACCAGGAACAGGACTGAACCAGGACTGAACCCAGGACTGAACCAGGACTGAACCAGGACTGAACCAGGACTGAACCAGGACTGAACCAGGACTGAACCAGGACTGAACCAGGACTGAACCAGGACTGAACCAGGAGACTAACCAGGACTGAACCAGGACTGAACCAGGACTAGACCGGGACTGAACCAGGACTGAACCAGGACTGAACCAGGACTGAACCAGGACTAAACCAGGACTGAACCAGGACTGAACCAGGACTGAACCAGGACTAGACCGGGACTGAACCAGGACTGAACCAGGACTAAACCAGGACTGAACCAGGACTGAACCAGGACTGAACCAGGACTGAACCAGGACTGAACCAGGACTGAACCAGGACTACACCAGGACTGAAACCAGGACTGAACCAGGACTGAACCAGGACTGAACCAGGACTAAACCAGGACTAAACCAGGACTAAACCAGGACTGAACCAGGTCTAAACCCGGTTCTGTGTGTCAGGTACGCCGTGTGTCACGACTCGAAGCAGCAGGTTCTGTCTCAGGTGCCCGCGGGGGGGCGGGGACGTGTGGGGGTGTTTCTGGACCTTCACGCTGGAGCTTTGTCCTTCTACGAGGTCAAGGCCGATTCCAGAGGAGACCGAAGAATCCACCTGCACACGTTCTACGGACGCTTCCCCCACAACCTGGTCCCCGCCATCGGGTTCGGCCTGCGCTCCTACGGCTCCACCGCCTACTTCTGCGGAGAGTACCACGAGCTCCTGGTCTAGACCCGCTGTAGACCCGCTCTAGACCCGCTGTAGACACGCTGTAGACCTGCTTTGGACACAGACTCAGACATGCTTGTGGAAACAAAACTGAAACTCGTCCACGAGGTGAAGGATCTGAGAGTCTCACTGGACCCACGACTTTTGTTCAAACAACAACAAAAACAGTGAATAAAATCAAATATAATTTATCACATTTTCATCACATAAGAAATAATCTAATGACAAACTCAGCAATGATGTGTTTAAATTCAATAATTTTGCTGCACTTAAATGTTTGCAGCACAAGTTGGACATAAATGAGCTGAAACTGTCTTTAAAAAATCACTTAAGGTTTTAGACAAAAAGCCACAAATGATGAGTTCTGCAGAAAACTTGACAAATACAAATGTCTAAACTGGGACGACACAATCAAATATTTAGATTTAATTTGGTACAAAGTTTTTAATCGTCTCGCTCCAACCTCGTCTGAAGGAGTTTGTGAAAAGAAACTCCAAAAATCCCACAGTGAGATCAGCTCTAGAGTCGACGCTCTGTGTCATTTAAGAAAAGTGTTTTTGGACAAACTCTTTTATTTATTGAGCGTCAAACATGAGACACAGAAACAGCTCATGGACGAGAAATTTCAACTCTGCAGAGTTTTATAAAACTTTAAAACATGAAGTTCAATCATCAAATGTGTCGACAGATTTAAACAAATCATGTTTTTATACTGACGAGTTGTTGGTTTAAATCTTTAAATCTGGACTTTGAATTTTAGATGAACTGTTTGAAATGAATTGTGTGTACAGTGTGTGTTGTGTGTACAGTGTGTGTTGTGTGTACAGTGTGTGTGTTATGTGTATAGTGTGTGTGTGTTTGTGTGTATAGTGTGTGTGTGTTTGTGTGTATAGTGTGTGTGTTGTGTGTACAGTGTGTGTGTTGTGTGTATAGTGTGTGTGTTGTGTGTACAGTGTGTGTGTTGTGTGTACAGTGTGTGTGTTGTGTGTACAGTGTGTGTGTTGTGTGTATAGTGTGTGTGTGTGTTGGTGTTGTGTACTTTGGTGTGATTGTTGTTGTACTTTTCTTTTTCCTGTAAATGATTTGACATAAACCTGAGGCTGAAGGACTGAAGATTGAAATGCTCCACAGACTTTATAAACTTTATGTATTTACATTTGAAATGTTCATTAATCTGTGTTGTCCCTTTACAAATAAAGAAATAAGAAAATAAGAAAAATAAATCTAACTTTTTATTGATTCATGTGACGACACCAGTGACAAAGTGAAAGGGGATCCAGCCTGGACCCGGTTTAGTCCAAGGACCGGCCTGGACCCGGTTTAGTCCGAGGACCAGGCTGGACCCGGTTTAGTCCAAGGACCGGCCTGGACCCGGTTTAGTCCGAGGACCAGGCTGGACCCGGTTTAGTCCGAGGACCAGGCTGGACCCGGTTTAGTCCGAGGACCAGGCTGGACCCGTCTCTAAATACAGATATAAATGTGTTAAAGTGTCTGATTGTTTTTGTGTAATAAATTGGCTCCTTAATAATAAAATGTTGTTTTCTTGAACTTTGTGCTGCTTTTCATTCAATAAACCACCAATATTCTCTGGAGCCAAAAGAGCTCAGAATGTTTTGGCTCTGATCATAAAATGAAACAAAACTTTTTAAAGTTTTTATAGTTTTAAATGAAGTGATGTAGCGCCGGTGCAGCAGGGGGCGCTGTCCCGCGGGACGCACCGGAAAAGCCGCGTGTTTGTTGTTAGCAACAGCTGTAGTTTTGTTCACTCAGGATCTTTACTTTTGCACTTTTTAAACCAGTTTTTTAATAAATAAGTGTGTAAAACGTGGCCGCGGCGGGGAGCAGTCTTTTTATTAAAGCCCTGCGTGTGTTTTCTGTGTGTTTTACACTTTAGCTTTAGTCGGTGTTCTCGGAGCGGGAAGTTTGAACCGTTAGCCTCCGTTAGCCGCGATGCTAACTGTCACTCAAACATAAAAGTGTCGAGTTTATATAAAAGTTTTTTTATAAAAGTGGATGTTTTCCTCAAACCCGCGCCGGGGACAGACTCTGTCCGCCTCCCTGTGCTCGGACCCCGGGGACGTGTTGATCCGATCCACCAGAGCCGAGCTCCGGGTCCAGAACACCGACCCCCGCGCGGCTCCGAGGCCGGGAACAGCGCCTCCTCCGCCGGGTAAGCTCACACACGCCCCGCTGCTCTGAAGGGAAGAAAAACAAACCCGGGGCAGAAAACAGAGGAGCTGAGATGGAAAAGGAAACAAACTATTAATATATGACTAAATATTATTTACACAACCACTGATTTATCCCAGATTTATACAAGAAATGTCCCAGTGTCTCTAGTTTGGACCAATCTCCCAACAGCAAAGACACAGAAACTGTCATTTGTTTTGGTAAAATACAGAAAATCACACACACGAGGAGGGACATGACACACACGGGGGGGACCTGACACACACGGGGGCGACCTGACACACACGTGGGGGACCTGACACATGAGGACATTTCAGAGCATGTTTTTGTAGATGTTTGTATAAAACAGGAGAGTTTGTGCTGATGGGAGGACGTCCTGTTGTCTGTCGTCTTGGCGATAATGGTGATAACGGTGATAATGGTGATGACGGTGATAATGGTGATAACGGTGATGACGGTGATGATGGTGATAATGGTGATAACGGTGATAATGGTGATAGTCGTGAGAATGGTGATGACGGTGATAACGGTGATAACGGTGATGACGGTGATGATGATGGTGATAATGGTGATAATGGTGATAACGGTGATAATGGTGATAGTCGTGATAGTCGTGATAATGGTGATAGTCGTGATAATGGTGATGATGGTGTGTGTGGTTCTGCGTTCGGCCTGTGGGCGGCGCTGTAACAGTCACACCTCAGTATAAAGTGTGTGTCTGTTAAACTTAAAGTTCTACAAACGAGGCTGAAAATGTCCAGAGTGAGTTTGGTGACGGTGTGTGGACTAAAAGCCCAGAGGAGAGGGGAGCTCCACCTGATGACATCACCAGGTGTAACAGCTGTGCAGAGCCCCGCTGTGGGACGTTTGCTCCTCACATCAGAACAGGATGAGGGACACGACGGGAGCTCGTGTCTCAAGAGCTGACTCTGTTTTTTTTTGACAGACGATGACGAGCTGCAGACGATCCGATTGGCTGCGGGAGGCCGAGGGGCGGGGCTAGAGGCGCTCAGACAAAGGTGAGGCTGGAGGACAGGTGAGTGTCGTTTGGTCGGTGGACGGGTGAGTGTCGTTTGTGAGTGTCGTTTGTGAGTGTTGTTTGGTCGGTGGACGGGTGAGTGTTGTTTGTGAGTGTCGTTTGTGAGTGTTGTTTGTGAGTGTTGTTTGGTCGGTGGACGGGTGAGTGTCGTTTGTGAGTGTTGTTTGTGAGTGTCGTTTGGTCGGTGGACGGGTGAGTGTCGTTTGTGAGTGTCGTTTGGTCGGTGGACGGGTGAGTGTCGTTTGTGAGTGTTGTTTGTGAGTGTCGTTTGGTCGGTGGACGGGTGAGTGTTCGTTTGTGAGTGTTGTTTGTGAGTGTCGTTTGGTCGGTGGACGGGTGAGTGTCGTTTGTGAGTGTTGTTTGTGAGTGTCGTTTGGTCGGTGGACGGGTGAGTGTTGTTTGTGAGTGTTGTTTGTGAGTGTTGTTTGTGAGTGTCGTTTGGTCGGTGGACGGGTGAGTGTCGTTTGTGAGTGTCGTTTGGTCGGTGGACGGGTGAGTGTTGTTTGTGAGTGTCGTTTGGTCGGTGGACGGGTGAGTGTCGTTTGTGAGTGTCGTTTGGTCGGTGGACGGGTGAGTGTTGTTTGTGAGTGTTGTTTGTGAGTGTCGTTTGGTCGGGACGGGTGAGTGTTGTTTGTGAGTGTCGTTTGGTCGGTGGACGGGTGAGTGTCGTTTGTGAGTGTCGTTTGGTCGGTGGACGGGTGAGTGTTGTTTGTGAGTGTTGTTTGTGAGTGTCGTTTGGTCGGTGGACGGGTGAGTGTTGTTTGTGAGTGTCGTTGGTCGGTGGAGTGAGTGTCGTTTGTGAGTGTCGTTTGGTCGGTGGACGGTGAGTGTTGGTGAGTGTGTTTGTGAGTGTCGTTTGGGTGGTCGGTTGTGAGTGTCGTTTGTGAGTGTTGTTTGTGAGTGTGTCGTGGTCGGTGTGACGGTGTGAGTGTCGTTTGTGAGTGTTGTTTGTGAGTGTCGTTTGGTCGGTGGACGGGTGAGTGTTGTTTGTGAGTGTTGTTTGTGAGTGTTGTTTGTGAGTATCGTTTGGTCGGTGGACGGGTGAGTGTTGTTTGTGAGTGTTGTTTGTGAGTGTTGTTTGTGAGTGTTGTTTGTGAGTGTCGTTTGGTCGGTGGACGGGTGAGTGTTGTTTGTGAGTGTTGTTTGTGAGTTTGGTCGGTGACTTGTTTTAATTTGGGGCACTTACAAAAATAATATAAAAATCAAATCTTACAGAAATCCATAGAAAACCTGATCCTGATCCTGACGTGTTTTGATACGATCAGAAACAATAAACTTTTAAAATCTTTATTATTTCTCTGAACTCGGTCTCTATTATTTATCTTTATTATTCGTTTGTTCGACCGAGTGTTGTTTATTTTACTCTGTGTAAAGATTTGATCAAAGTTCAGAAGAAACCAGAGCTTTTTTAAAACTCTGTCATGAACATGTTTGGGTTCAAACACATTTTCCTCTTCATGCTGCTTTTGGACAAATGTTCACAGTGTGTGTGTGCATGTCATGTGCTTGTTGTCTGTGTGTGTGTCGTGTGTGTGTCGTGTGTGTGTGATTATTGTTTCTATTTTGGCACAAATCCTTGAGTAAGTCCAGACTGTGTTTGTGTGTAATGTGTTTGTGTGTCAGGAGTCAGAGCGCCCCCTGCAGGAGGCAGGTCAGAGTCACACTGCTGGACTCTCATCATGCACCACGACCGAGCACCAGAGACCAGGACCACAGCCCCCAGAATGCACCAGGCCCAGACTCCCACTCCCACGATGCACCAGGCCCAGACTCACACTCCCACGATGCACCAGGAGCTCAGCAGGTGATTTAAACCTGTGATGTGTTACATTTAACACCACAGAGTCACATCCACCTCTTTAACTGTGACCTAAGTGTGTCCTCTCACCTTGTGATGTCACAGTGTGCTCTGCTGTTTCAGATCGACACAAACAAAGTCACAGAGCTCACAGAGTCAGTACAGAGACTACTGCAGCAGTACAGGTACTGGACCGGGACTGGACCAGGACTGGACCGGGACTGGACCGGGACTAAGGTTTTAAACGGTCTGTTCCAGGGGTCAGAGTTTGACTGAGGCTCTTCACAGACTGGAGACTCTGCACCAACAACAGCTCATCCTGCAGGTCACTACACACTCCTCCTCCTCTTCCTCTTCTTCCCCCTCCTCTTCCTCCTCCCTTCCTCCTCCTCTTCCTCCTCCTCTTCTTCTTCCTCTTCTTCTTCTTCTTCTCTCATATTAAAAAAGTGTTGTAAAAGTTTAAAGTTCACTGTGGGACTTTCTCTCTTTTCTGTTCTTGGTTTGTTTTTTAGACTCAGTTGTTGGACTCGGCTCTGAAGACAACCACAAGACCTCAGGCTCCGCCCCCTGCACACCTGAGCACAGGTACCACCTGTCAATCATCTATACCTGCTCCTGTCTGCTCCTGTCTGCTCTTGCCTGCTCCTGCCTGCTCCTGTCTGCTCCTGTCTGTCTCACCTGTCTGCTCCTGCCTGCTCCTGACACTGCTCCTGTCTGCTCCTGTCTGCTCCTGCCTGCTCCTGACACTGCTCCTGTCTGCTCCTGTCTGCTCCTGTCTCCTCCTGTCTCACTTGTGCTGTTTGTTCCCACAGAGTCCAGAGCTGCTCAGACGTTTCCTGTGACGTCAGCTACAAACAGGTCAGAACCAGACCCGGACCTGACCTGGACCTGACCAGGACCAGACCTGGACCCGGACCCGGACCACACCCGGACCAGACTCATGATTAACTGTGTGTTTGATTTTCTTGTGACTCATGTGGGTTTTGTCTTCGTCGTCCTGTTGGAGCTGAGTTGTGTGAATTTTTATGTTTCGTCCAAACAAATGAAACCTCTTCTTATTTTCACGTCACAGTGGGCGGAGCGTCGGAGAGTCTGACTCAGAATCCTCACTCGCTCCACTTTTTCCAGCACCGAGGTCCGAGTCGTGCTGCCCAGGAAAAGGAGCGCGTCACTCGTGTCGCTCGGCAACTTCCTCGATAAAAATCGATCGCAGGATAATCTCAGTTTTGTGTTTGTGCAGTTTTCCTGCGGAGTCGACCTCACGGACCAATCAGAGCACAGAGGAGGCAGCGACGGGAGCCAATCAGAGCACAGAGGAGGCAGCGACGGGAGCCAATCAGAGCACAGAGGAGGCAGTGACAGGAGCCAATCAGGTGCTGCGGGAGGTGGGACGTGTGAGGAGTGAGATGAAGAGTCTTTTCACGGTCAGAACCAGAACATTTAGAACGTATCATGTGTAAAAACCTGACGATCAGTCTGAGACTCTCCACATCTCGAGTTTAAATAATAATATTCATCTAGATCAGGAGTGGACAAACTACGGCCCAGGGGCCATATGCGGCCCTTTAATCTTTTTAATCTGGCCCACCCAACTTGAATAATAATAATAATAATAAGTTTAGTGTTATAAAAGTCATTTCTGTCAATAGTAAAAACCTTGGGACGTGAAACAGTGATTTTGTTGTGATGTTTTGTAATTATTTTCAGTTTTAGATATTTCAGTAACATGGGACTTGTTTTCTACATTTCTCATGTTATTTTTTTCTCTTATGAAGTGGATCACCAAAAAACTCCGTCCATCTGCCCCTGGTCCGGCCCTTCCGTCAAAATTTACAACCTTTTGTGGCCCACGAGTCAAAAAGTTTACCCAGCCCTGATCTAGAACCACAAGTGTTTAATAAAACAGACATGATCCCAGTTAAACCTCTGTCATGTGACCTCTGTCTCCAGCAGCGAGAGGAACCAGGGGAACCTTCTAGAACAGAACCAGCACAGTCTCCCTCCAAAAAGAACCACCACAGAACCCAACAGAACCTCACAAACACCCACAGAACCCAACAGAACCTCACAAACACCCACAGAACCCAACAGAACCTCACAAACACCCACAGAACCCACCCTCAGCCTGGTCACCCCGTGAGGAACCAGCCCAAAACTACAATCCCCAAACCATCCCGACTAAAAAATGTGAAGGAACGTCAAACTCGGGTCACGATACCAGAACATCAGGAGAACGACGTGGAGAAGCACGAGAGCTACATCCAGATTTTAGAAGAACGGATCCGATCTCACCAGGAACATCTGAAGAACCAACAGAACCGAAGCACAGCCCCGGAGGAAGAGGAGAGAGACGAAGCACAAACTCAACCACAGCAGCCACAAAACCGGACCAGACCCAGAACCGACGAGACCAGAGCCAAAAACGGAGAAGAACCGAGAGAAGAGGAACGTGACAGCAGGAAGACGGAAACGCTCGGACAAAACGCCGTCTCCTCCAAACGGGACCTGAGCCCGGACTGCGCTTCGGGTTCTGGGGGGATCCGGGTCAGGACCGCACAGGCTCCTGGGGGGTCTTCGGAGTCCTGATTCAGTTCTGGACAAGGCCCGGCTGGTTCTGAAGAAGGTCCAGAGGCAGAGGAAAGTTCTAGAGGAGAATCTGGAGTCTCAGATCAGAGCGAGAACCGGAGACCTGCTGCACTGTCACCTCAAAGCCCTCGCACAGAACAGGTGCACGAGCAGAACCCAGACCTGGTTTAGACCTGGTTTAGTCCTGGTTTAGACCTGGTTTAGTCCTGCTTTAGACCTGGTTTAGACCTGGTTTAGACCTAGTTTAGTCCTGGTTTAGTCCTGGTTTAGACCTGGTTTAGACCTGGTTTAGACCTGGTTTAATCCTGGTTTAGACCTGGTTTAGACCTGGTTTAGACCTGGTTTAATCCTGGTTTAGACCTGGTTTAGTCCTGGTTTAGTCCTGGTTTAGTCCTGGTTTAGACCTGGTTTAAGACCTGGACCTGGTTTAGACCTGGTTTAGACCTGGTTTAGACCTGGTTTAGACCTGGTTTAATCCTGGTTTAGACCTGGTTTAGTCCTGGTTTAGTCCTGGTTTAGACCTGGTTTAGTTTAGACCTGGTTTAGACCTGGTTTAGACCTGGTTTAGACCTGGTTTAGACCTGGTTTAGACCTGGTTTAGATCCTGGTTTAGACCTGGTTTACCTGGACCTGGTTTAGACCTGGTTTACTGGTTTAGTCCTGGTTTAGACCTGGTTTAGTCCTGGTTTAGTCCTGGTTTAGTCCTGGTTTAGACCTGGTTTAGACCTGGTTTAGACCTGGTTTAGACCTGGTTTAGTCCTGGTTTAGTCCTGGTTTAGTCCTGGTTTAGTCCTGGTTTAGACCTGGTTTAATCCTGGTTTAGACCTGGTTTAGACCTGGTTTAATCCTGGTTTAGACCTGGTTTAGTCCTGGTTTAGACCTGGTTTAGACCTGGTTTAGACCTGGTTTAGAGTTTCCTGGTTTACCTGGTTTAGTCCTGGTTTAGACCTGGTTTAGACCTGGTTTAATCCTGGTTTAGACCTGGTTTAGAAATGGTTTAGACCTGGTTTAGTCCTGGTTTAGACCTGGTTTTGACCTGGTTTAGACCTGGTTTAGACCTGGTTTAATCCTGGTTTAGTCCTGGTTTAGACCTGGTTTAGACCTGGTTTAATCCTGGTTTAGACCTGGTTTAGACCTGGTTTAGACCTGGTTTAGTCCTGGTTTAGTCCTGGTTTAATCCTGGTTTAGACCTGGTTTAGACCTGGTTTAGAAATGGTTTAGACCTGGTTTAGACCTGGTTTAGACCTGGTTTAGTCCTGGTTTAGACCTGGTTTTGACCTGGTTTAGTCCTGGTTTAGACCTGGTTTAGACCTGGTTTAGTCCTGGTTTAGACCTGGTTTAGTCCTGGTTTAGTCCTGGTTTAGACCTGGTTTAGTCCTGGTTTAGACCTGGTTTAGTCCTGGTTTAGTCCTGGTTTAACAGTTCAGTTTTTTCTGTTTTGCAGAGATTGTTCTGATGAAATCCGCATGAAGAAAGCCGTGGACTCCTGGATCAGCACTGTGTCCAAAGAAATCCAGGTGAGAGAGAAGAGAGGAAGAGGAACACTTCCTGTTTGTAGGGCGGCGGCGGCGGCGGCGGCGGCGGCGGCGGCGGCGGCGGCGGCGGCGGCGGCGGCGGCGGCGGCGGCGGCGGCGGCGGCGGCGGCGGCGGCGGCGGCTCAGACGTGTCCAGGACCACAGGAGGTTCTTCTTTAGCTCAGAACCTCAAGTCCTGAGACAAACCAAGAGGGACCTGGGTCTGATCCTGGGTCTGATCCTGGGTCTGATCCTGGTCTTGGTTCTGTTTCAGGTCGAGGTCCAAAAGTCATCTGTCAAACCCGACTCTGCTGGAACCAAGACTTCAACCAATCGGAACGCAGCGGACAGAAGAAAGCCCGCCCCCTCAGGCAGGTCGAGACCACTGGGCACGCTCAGAACAACCCCCACGAAACCCGCCAGAACCAGCGCCAAACCGGTTAGAATCCAACTCAAGTCCTGGTTTAGACCCTCGGTTAAGAGATGGGTTTTTTTTCTGTGATAATGGTTTAGTTCAGTTTAGACTTTGTGCTTAACTAGTTTTAGTCCTGGTTTAGTCCTGGTTCGGTCCTGGTTCAGTCCTGGTTTGTTCTCTGCTCCAGTCCTCAGACTTGTCCTCAGATCCAGACTTGTACCTGCGTCGTCTTTACGGTAAAGCGGCTCACGAGGGGCAGAGGCGGAGTCTGAAGAGGAGCCCGTACCTGCGCCTGACCTCACCTGTCTCCCCTGACCCCACCCCCAGGTCCAACAGGCCACGCCCCCGAATCGTGGAGAGCGTCAGAGGTGAGAGCGACTCATAAACCCGACCATAAACCCGACCATAAACCCGACTCATGAACCCGACTCATGAACCCGACTCATAAACCAACAACTGACCCCTGTCTGTGTCCAGGAGTGAAGCTCAAGTCCTGCAAGACTCAGACTAGTCCTGGTCTTGGTCCCAGTCTTGGTCCCGGTCTTGGTCCCAATCTTGGTCTTGGTCCTGGTCCAGTTGAGTCTGGACCCAGCTTCGCGCTCAGAGCCATCCCTCTGGGTCGGTACAAACGTCTCAGTCTCAGACTCAGGTGAGTTTTGTTTCTAACTTTGTGACCTCACTATGATTGACAGGTCGACCCAGGATAGACTCCTCCCACAGAGCCCCGGGGGAAGTGACATCACCGCCTAGACCCCGCCTACAGCCGCAGCAGGAAGTGACATCACCGCCCAAATCACCTCAAAGGGTCGTGACCTCTGGAGAGGCGGCGCGAGAGGGCGATCGAGAGACAGAGGTGAGTTAGAGCCTGGAGTTACCACGGTAACCACTCAGAGACACACACGGTGGATCTGCCCTCGCCGCCGCCGCCGCCGCTGCCATCCGCCGCCGCCGCTGCCATCTGCCGCCGCCGCCGCTCACACAGGAAGTGAGTATGGAGGCTCTCGAGGCTCCATCGACTCTGGCTCCCGTGACTCACACTGGAAAAGTGTGTCTGGTCTGGACCTGCAGCTGTGAGCCTCAGTTTGGTCTGAGATGTTCTTCTGAAGCCCAGACTCAGGATCCAGATGTTTCACTTCAACATTTTGTCTGTGAATAAATTTCAGATTTTGCTGCTGTAACTGAAAGACTGAACCAGGACTGAATCTGAACCAAGACTGGACCAGGACTGGACCAGGTCTGAACTGGGACTGAACCAGAACCGAACCAGGACTGAATCTGAACCAAGACTGGACCAGGACTGGACCAGGTCTGAACTCGGTCTCTGTGTCTCAGGTCTCAGAAGCTGCAGCGTCTCCTGTGGTGAACATCGTCCAGTCGTCCCCCGTCCAAGAGGAACAGGAAGAGGCGGAGTTTCCCGGGACACACTTCCTGTCTGTGGCCGACATGGAGCAGGTAAACTCACCTGTGATCCCTGACCCCTGACCTCTGCCCTCTGCCCTTTCATGTGCTCTGCTCTGGTTCCAGGCTCCTGATGTTCCTGATGTTCCTGATGGTTCTGAGGAGGTCCTGGAGCTGGAGGGAGGTCCTGGTCCAGACCCGGTCCAGTATCAGGGTCCCGTGTTTCCTCCACAGCCCCGTCCCTCTGCTCCGCCCTCTGCCCACGGACAGAACCTCTACCTGGGCCTGGACGTCCACACACACGACCTGGAGGAGCGACTGGTCCAGTGGTAACACCTCACACACGTCTGAGGAGCAGGAGGTCTGAGGAGTTGTAGGGAGTATTATCTGTGACACAATTGTAGGGAGTATTATCTGTGACATAGTTGTAGGGAGTATTATCTGTGACAGTTGTAGGGAGTATTATCTGTGGCATAGTTGTAGGGCGTATTATCTATGATAGAGTTGTAGGGAGTATTATCTGTGTCATAGTTGTAGGGAGTATTATCTGTGGCATAGTTGTAGGGAGTATTATCTTTGACACAGTTGTAGGGAGTATTATCTGTGACACAGTTGTAGGGAGTATTATCTGTGACATAGTTGTAGTGAGTATTATCTGTGGCATAGTTGTAGGGAGTATTATCTGTGACATAGTTGTAGGGAGTATTATCTGTGGCATAGTTGTAGGGAGTATTATCTGTGGCATAGTTGTAGGGAGTATTATCTGTGACACAGTTGTAGGGAGTATTATCTGTGACACAATTGTAGGGAGTATTATCTGTGGCATAGTTGTAGGGAGTATTATCTGTGACAGTTGTAGGGAGTATTATCTGTGGCATAGTTGTAGGGAGTATTATCTGTGACACAGTTGTAGGGAGTATTATCTGTGACACAGTTGTAGGGAGTATTATCTGTGACACAGTTGTAGGGAGTATTATCTGTGACACAATTGTAGGGAGTATTATCTGTGGCATAGTTGTAGTGAGTATTATCTGTGGCATAGTTGTAGGGAGTATTATCTGTGGCATAGTTGTAGTGAGTATTATCTGTGGCATAGTTGTAGTGAGTATTATCTGTGGCATAGTTGTAGGGAGTATTATCTGTGACACAGTTGTAGGGAGTATTATCTGTGACAGTTGTAGGGAGTATTATCTGTGGCATAGTTGTAGGGAGTATTATCTGTGACACAGTTGTAGGGAGTATTATCTGTGACAGTTGTAGGGAGTATTATCTGTGGCATAGTTGTAGGGAGTATTATCTGTGGCATAGTTGTAGTGAGTATTATCTGTGGCATAGTTGTAGGGAGTATTATCTGTGGCATAGTTGTAGGGAGTATTATCTGTGACACAGTTGTAGGGAGTATTATCTGTGACAGTTGTAGGGAGTATTATCTGTGGCATAGTTGTAGGGAGTATTATCTGTGACACAGTTGTAGGGAGTATTATCTGTGACACTATTGTAGGGAGTATTATCTGTGGCATAGTTGTAGGGAGTGTTATCTGTGGCATAGTTGTAGGGAGTATTATCTGTGGCATAGTTGTAGGGAGTATTATCTGTGACACAATTGTAGGGAGTATTATCTGTGACACAGTTGTAGGGAGTATTATCTGTGACACAATTGTAGTGAGTGTTATCTGTGGCATAGTTGTAGGGAGTATTATCTGTGACATAGTTGTAGGGAGTATTATCTGTGGCATAGTTGTAGGGAGTATTATCTGTGACACAGTTGTAGGGAGTATTATCTGTGACACAATTGTAGGGAGTATTATCTGTGACACAATTGTAGGGAGTATTATCTGTGACAGTTGTAGGGAGTATTATCTGTGACAGTTGTAGGGAGTATTATCTGTGACACAATTGTAGGGAGTATTATCTGTGACAGTTGTAGGGAGTATTATCTGTGACACAATTGTAGTGAGTGTTATCTGTGGCATAGTTGTAGGGAGTATTATCTGTGACATAGTTGTAGGGAGTATTATCTGTGGCATAGTTGTAGGGAGTATTATCTGTGACACAGTTGTAGGGAGTATTATCTGTGACACAATTGTAGGGAGTATTATCTGTGACACAATTGTAGGGAGTATTATCTGTGACAGTTGTAGGTAGTATTATCTGTGACAGTTGTAGGGAGTATTATCTGTGACACAATTGTAGGGAGTATTATCTGTGACAGTTGTAGGGAGTATTATCTGTGACATAGTTGTAGGGAGTATTATCTGTGGCATAGTTGTTGGGAGTATTATCTGTGACACAGTTGTAGGGAGTATTATCTGTGACATAGTTGTAGGAAGTATTATCTGTGACATAGTTGTAGGGAGTATTATCTGTGACATAGTTTTAGGGAGTATTATCTGTGACAGTTGTAGGGAGTATTATCTGTGGCATAATTGTAGGGTGTATTATCTGTGACAGTTGTAGGGAGTATTATCTGTGGCATAATTGTAGGGAGTATTATCTGTGGCATAGTTGTAGGGAGTATTATCTGTACATTATAACGTGTGTGTGTGTGTTCAGGGTGGAGCAGCAGCTCATGTCAAAGCTCATCTGTGAGATGTCCCGCCCTCCTCTCATTGACCCCACCCACACGCCCTACGACCAATCAGAGCCAGAGGAGAGGCCTGGGCCCGCCAACAGACTATCTCCTGTCCAATCAGAGCACAGCGCTGCCTCTGACATCAGTGAGTCCGGCTTTAGTTTGGTTTAGTCCTGCTTTAGTCCTGCTTTAAACCTGGTTCAGTCCTGCTTTAGTCCTGCTTTAGTCCTGGTTTAGTCCTGCTTTAGTCCTGCTTTAGTCCCTCTTGTTCTGACCCTCAGATCCTGCAGACTCTGGTTTGCAGCTGGAGGTTCAGTCTGGACTAAACCTGGACCCAGAGGAGGTCCGTGGTCTGGTCTTGGAGGTCCTGACTGAGATCGTGGCTCTGTTCCTGGGGTCCAGAGAGTCCCAGGAACCAGAGACCGGACCAAGAACCGAGCCAGGATCTGACCCGGGAGGAGAGCCGGAACCAGCGGAGCCGAGCCAATCAGAGCCTCTGGAGGTAAGCGGAAACAAAATGTCCGCCTGTGCACAAAGTGGCGGCTCAAAGGATTCAGGCTGTGCCAGATCTGCGTCACATGTGCTGCCGGATCTGCGTCATGTGTGTTACTGCATCTGTGTCGTGTGGGCTGCCGGATCTGTGTCAGGTGTTCTAGCCGTTAGCCTGACCTTGTTTTTATAGTTTGACTCCAGAAACAGCTGCATGTTCTGTGTGTTCTGTCTGTTCTGTGAGTGAAATCTTAGTGTTTCCAGAGAAATTTTGCTCAGGGTTATTTGGATTAGACTCGGTTCAAATCCTGTGTGGCTGAAATCACAAACACATTTCTTGTTGTCGAGTATCTTATCCTTTTGTGTTTTTTAGTACAGTTTTTTTTTCGCATTATTAGTCTCTCTGGATTATAAGTCACTCTGTCATTAAATGGTTTATTTTTGAACTTTTTTCACAAATAAACGGCGTGGGACTTTAAAGGAAACCCAACAGTTGGATGGGTGAGTGGTTTTGTTTGTTTGTGGCGTTCACGGTAGGGATGGGCATGATTAGTGGATTAATTGATAATTGATCATTAAGAATTTCATCGATTATGTAAATTTTAATCGACAAACCGAATGCAGGTTGCTGTGTGTAGCGTGACCAAACATTGGTCCGTACAAGTAGCTCTCTGTACTCAGAAGGAGCGAGACACAGTCAATCCGCCTGCGACCTATAGTGTGGAAAATACGGTAATTGTGTTGTAGTTGTGTTGTGTTCGTGTTGTAGTTGTGTTGTGGTTGTGTTGTGGTTGTGTTGTAGTTGTGTTGTAGTTGTGTTGTGTTGTGTTGTGGTTGTAGTTGTGTTGTGTTGTGGTTGTGTTGTGTTCCTGTTGTGTTGTGGTTTTGTTGTGGTTGTGTTGTAGTTGTGTTGTGTTGTGGTTGTGTTGTGTTGTGTTGTGTTCGTGTTCGTGTTGTGGTTGTGTTGTAGTTGTGTTGTGTTTGTGTTGTGGTTGTGTTGTGTTCGTGTTCGTGTTGTGGTTGTGTTGTGGTTGTGTTGTGGTTGTGTTGTAGTTGTGTTGTAGTTGTGTTGTGTTGTGTTGTGGTTGTAGTTGTGTTGTGTTGTGGTTGTGTTGTGTTCCTGTTGTGTTGTGGTTTTGTTGTGGTTGTGTTGTGTTGTGTTGTGTTGTGTTGTGTGTTGTGTTGTGTTGTGTTGTGTTCGTGTTGTGTTCGTGTTGTGGTTGTGTTGTAGTTGTGTTGTGTTTGTGTTGTGTTGTGTTGTGTTGTGTTGTGTTGTGTTGTGTTGTGGTTGTGTTGTGTTCGTGTTGTGTTGTGTGTGTGTTGTGGTTGTGTTGTGTTCGTGTTGTGTTGTGTTGTGTTGTGTTGTGTTGTGTTGTGTTCGTGTGTGTTGTGTTGTGTTGTGTTGTGTTGTGTGTGTTGTGTTGTGTTGTGTTGTGTTGTGTTGTGTTGTGTTGTGTTGTGTTGTGTTGTGTTGTGTTGTGTTGTGTTGTGTTCGTGTTGTGTTGTGTTGTGTTGTGTTGTGTGTTGTGTTGTGTGTTGTGTTGTGGTTGTGTGTTGTGTTGTGTTCGTGTTGTGTTGTGTTGTGTTGTGTTGTGGTTGTGTTGTGTTGTGTTGTGTTGTGTTGTGTTGTGTTGTGTTGTGTTGTGTTGTGTTGTGTTGTGTTGTGTTTGTGTTGTGTTGTGTTGTGTTGTGTTGTGTTGTGTTGTGTTGTGTTGTGTTGTGTTCGTGTTGTGTTGTGTTGTGTTGTGTTGTGTTGTGTTGTGTGTGTGTGTTGTGTTGTGTTGTGTTGTGTTGTGTTGTGTTGTGTTTGTGTTGTGTTGTGTTGTGTTGTGTTGTGTTGTGTTGTGTTGTGTTGTTGTGTTGTGTTGTGTTGTGTTGTGTTGTGTTGTGTTGTGTGTTGTGTTGTGTTGTGTTGTGTTGTGTTGTGTTGTGTTGTGTTGTGTTGTGTTGTGTTTGTGTTGTGTGTTGTGTGTGTTGTGTGTGTTGTGTTGTGTTGTGTTGTGTTGTGTTGTGTTGTGTTGTGTTGTGTTGTGTTGTGTTGTGTTGTGTTGTTGTGTTGTGTTGTGTTGTGTTGTGTTGTGGTTTGTGTTGTGTTGTGTTGTGTTGTGTTGTGTTGTGTTGTGTTGTGTTGTGTTGTGTTGTGTTGTGTTGTGTTGTGCGTTTGTTGTGTTGTGGTTGTGTTTGTGGTTGTTGTTGTGTTGTGTTGTAGTTGTGTTGTGTTGTGTTGTGTTGTGTTGTGTTGTGTTGTGTTGTGTTGTGTTGTGTTGTGTTGTGGTTGTGTTGTGTTTGTGTTGTGTTGTGGTTGTGTGTTTGTTGTGTTGTGGTTGTGTTGTGGTTGTGTTGTATGTTGTGTTGTGTTGTGTGTTGTGTTGTGTTCGTGTTGTGTTGTGTTGTAGTTGTGTTGTGTTGTGTTGTGTTGTGTTGTGTTGTGTTGTGTTGTGTTGTAGTTGTGTTGTGTTGTGTTGTGTTGTGTTGTGTTGTGTTGTGTTGTGTTGTGTTGTGTTGTGTTGTAGTGTGTTGTGTTTGTTGTTGTGTTGTGTTGTGTTGTGTTGTGGTTGTGTTGTGTTGTGTTGTGTGTGTTGTGTTGTGTTTGTTGTGTTGTGTTGTGTTGTGTTTGTGTTGTGTTCGTGTTGTGTTTGTGTTGTGTTCGTGTTGTGTTGTGTTGTGTTGTGTTGTGTTGTGTTGTGTTGTGTTGTGGTTGTGTTGTAGTTGTGTTGTGTTCGTTGTGTTGTGTTTGTGTTGTGTTGTGTTGTGTTGTGTTGTGTTGTGTTGTGTTGTGTTGTGTTGTGTTGTGTTTGTGTTGTGGTTGTGTTGTAGTTGTGTTGTGTTGTGTTGTGGTTGTGTTGTGTTCGTGTTGTGTTCGGTTGTGGTTGTGTTGTAGTGTTGTGTTGTGTTGTGTTGTGTTGTGTTGTGTTGTGTTGTGTTGTGTGTGTTGTGTTGTGTTGTGTTGTGTTGTGTTGTGTTGTGTTGTGTTGTGTTGTTGTGTTGTGTTGTGTGTTGTGTTGTGTTGTGTTGTGTTGTGTTGTGTTGTGTTGTGTTTGTGTTGTGGTTGTGTTGTGTTGTGTTGTGTTGTGTTGTGTTGTGTTGTGTTGTTGTGTTGTGTGGTGTTGTGTTGTGTTGTGTTGTGTTGTGTTGTGTGGTTGTGTTTGGTTGTGTTGTGTTGTGTTGTGTGTGTGTGTTGTGTTGTGTTCGTGTTGTGGTTGTGTTGTGGTTGTGTTGTAGTTTGTGTTGTGTTGTGTGGTGTGTGTTGTGTTTGTTGTGTTGTGTTGTGTTGTGTTGTGTTGTGTTGTGTTGTGTGTTGTGTTGTGTGTGTTGTGTTGTGTTGTGGTTGTGTTGTAGTTGTGTTGTGTTGTGTTGTGTTGTGTTGTGTTGTGTTGTGTTGTGTTGTGTGTGTGTGTTGTGTTGTGTTGTGTTGTGTTGTGTTGTGGTTGTGTTGTGGTTGTGTTGTAGTTGTGTTGTGTTGTGTTGTGTTGTGTTGTGTTGTGTTGTGTTGTGTTGTGTGTGTTGTGTTGTGTTGTGTTGTGTTGTGTTGTGTTGTGTTGTGTTGTGTTGTGTTGTGTTGTGTTGTGTGTGTTGTGTTGTGTTGTGTTGTGTTGTGTTGTGTGGTTGTGTTGTGTTGTGTTTGTGGTTGTGTTGTGTGTGTGTTGGTTGTGGTTGTGTTGTGTTGTGTTGTGTTGGTTGTGTTGTGTTTGTGGTTGTGTTGTGTTGTGTTGTGTTGTGTTGTGTTGTGTTGTGTTGTGTTGTGTTGTGTTGTGTTGTGTTGTGTGTTGTGTTGTAGTTGTGTTGTGTTGTGTGTGTGTTCGGTGTGTTGTGTTCGTGTTGTTGTTGTGTTGTGGTTGTGTTGTGTTTGTGTTGTGTTGTGTTGTGTTGTGTTGTGTTTGTGTTGTGTTGTGTGTTGTGTTGTGTTGTGTGTTGTGTTGTGTTGTGTTGTGTGTTGTGTTGTGTTGTGTTGTGTTGTGTTGTGTTGTGTTGTGTTCGTTGTGTGTTGTGTTGTGTTGTGTTGTGTTGTGTTGTGTTGTGTTGTGTTGTGTTTGTGTTGTGTTGTGTTCTGTTGTGTTGTGTTGTGTTGTGTTGTGTTGTGTTGTGTTGTGTTTGTGTGTTGTGTTGTGTTTGTGTTGTGTTGTGTTGTGTTGTGTTTGTGTTGTGTTGTGTTGTGTTGTGTTGTGTTGTGTTGTGTTGTGTTGTGTTGTGTTGTGTTCGTGTTGTGTGATTTTCTAGTCGATGTTTGTGTTCAGCACTTTGGTTGTAAAGTGTTTAAAGTGCTTTATAACTCACATTAAAGTGTGTGTTCTCTTGTGTTCTCTTGTGTTCTGTTGTGTATTGTTGTGTTCTGTTTTGTCCAGCAGGTGGTGACCCCTGACCTCACCCCCGTCCACACTCCGCCCCCCGCCTCGCAGACTCCGCCCATCTCTCCTGTAGCCACGCCCGCACCCACACCGCCGCCGCCGCCCACGGATCGGCCCGACATGAAGGAGGACACACCCCCTGAGCCTGTAGCCACGCCCCCTCTCACTCCCCCGGTCACACGTCCCGACGGCGAGCCGCCATTGGCCGAGGAGGAGGCGGAGTCAGAGTGAGTCGCCCCCTGGTGGTCGTCGTCTGAAACACTTCAGTTCTGTCCAGATCTAACCCCCCCCCTCGCTCTTTCTCTCCCAGGACCCCCCCTCCCCCTGTCTCCGCCCCTAACCCCACCCCCGCCCCTGTCCCCTCCCCCCCTCCCTTCGGGCCTCCCTCTCCTCCAGACGCCTCCTCCCCCTCCTCCTCCTCCACCCCCCCCTCCTCCTCGTCTTCCTCAGAAGTGACTCACTCGGCCTACAGACACATCTCAGAGGGAGAACTGCTGCTGAGCCTGCGCCACCTGCAGGACACACACGGTACTGCATGTCCTCCTGTGTCCCTGTGTCCTGTGTCCCCTCTGTGTCCTCCTGTGTCCTCCTGTGTCCTCCTGTGTCCCCCTGTCCTCCCCTCTGTGTCCCCTGTGTCCCTCCTGTGTCTGTGTCCTCTGTGTCCTCCTGTGTCCCTCTGTGTCCTCCTGTGTCTCCTGTGTCCTCTGTGTCCCTCCTGTGTCCTCCTGTGTGTCCCTCCTGTGTGTCCCCCTGTGTCCCTCTGTGTCCTCCTGTGTGTCCCCTCTGTGCCCCTCCTCCTGTGTGTCCCCTGTGTCCCCTGTGTCCGTCCTCCTGTGTCCCCCTGTGTCCTCCTGTGTCCCCCTCTGTGTCCTCTGTGTGTGTGTCCCCTCGTCCTCCTGTGTCTGTGTCCCCTGCTGTGTCCTCCTGTGTCCCTCTGTGTCCTCCTGTGTCCTCCTGTGTGTCCCCTGTGTGTGTCCTCCTGTGTCCTGTGTCCTGTGTCCTGTGTGCTCCTGTGTCCTCCTCCTGTGTCCCTCTGTGTCCCTCCTGTGTCCTCCTGTGTGTCCCTCCTGTGTCCTCCTGTGTCCTCCTGTGTCGTCCTCCTGTGTCCTCCTGTGTCCTCCTGTGTCCCTCTGTGTCCTCCTGTGTCCTCCTGTGTCCTCCTGTGTCCTCCTGTGTCCTGTGTCCTCCCTCCTGTGTCCCCTCCTGTGTCCTCCTGTGTCCTCCTGTGTCCCTCTGTGTCCTCCTGTGTCCCCCTGCGTCCTCCTGTGTCCCTCTGTGTCCCTCTGTGTCCCCCTGTGTCCTCCTGTGTCCTCCTGTGTCCCTCTGTGTCCCCCTGCGTCCTCATGTGTCCCTCTGTGTCCTCCTGTGTGCCCCCTTGTGTCCCTCTGTGTCCTCCTGTGTCCCTCTGTGTCCTCCTGTGTCCCCCTGTGTCCTCCTGTGTCCTCCTGTGTGTCCCCCTGTGTCCTCCTGTGTCCCTCTGTGTCCCCCTGTGTCCCCCTGTGTCCTCCTGTGTACTCCTGTGTCCCTCTGTGTGTCCTCCTGTGTCCTCCTGTGTGTCCTCCTGTGTCCCTCTGTGTCCTCCTGTGTGTCCCCCTGCGTCCTCCTGTGTCCCCCTGCGTCCTCCTGTGTCCCCCTGTGTCCTCCTGTGTGTCCTCCTGTGTCCCCCTGTGTCCCCCTGCATCCTCCTGTGTCCCCGTGTGTCCTCCTGTGTCCTCCTGTGTGTCCTCCTGTGTGTCCCCCTGCGTCCTCCTGTGTCTCCCTGCGTCCTCCTGTGTCCCTCTGGGTCCTCCTGTGTCCCCGTGTGTCCTCCTGCGTCCTCCTGTGTCCCCCTGCGTCCCCCTGTGTCCCCCTGCATCCTCCTGTGTCCCCGTGTGTCCTCCTGTGTGTCCCCCTGCATCCTCCTGTGTCCTCCTGTGTGTCCTCCTGTGTGTCCCCCTGCGTCCTCCTGTGTCCCCCTGCGTCCTCCTGTGTCCCTCTGGGTCCTCCTGCGTCCTCCTGTGTCCCCCTGCGTCCTCCTGTGTCCCTCTGGGTCCTCCTGCATCCCCCTGTGTCCTCCTGTGTCCTCCTGTGTGTCCTCCTGCATCCCCCTGTGTCCTCCTGCGTCCCTCTGTGTCCTCCTGTGTGTCCCCCTGCGTCCTCCTGCATCCTCCTGTGTGTCCTCCTGCGTCCTCACAGTGGACACACTCTGGGTTCAGTCTCTGATCGATCCAAACGTGCTCCTCTGAGTTTTTAAAGTGCACTCTGTGAGAGCGTCAGCTGTTTGTTCAGATTTCTGATGTTGGTTTTGTTTTTGTTTGGTTCCAGACGACGGCTGCAGTTTCTCCAGCTCCCTGCACGAGCTCCAGGACATGGTGAGTCTCTCAGACACTGACAGGTGCAGACAGGACCACTGCGCCTGTCAGTCTGCTCCTGTCACAGGTGAAACCTGAAGCTAAACTCTCCTCCCTCCTGCAGGACCCTGACCCCCCGAGTGTTGGGCAGATTCGCTGCAGCAGCATTTTACTCAACTTCATCACCAAGATGCAGCAAAGAGAGCCCCGCCCCCAGCCCGAGGTAAGCCCCGCCCACAACCTGAGGTAAGCCCCGCCCCCAGCCCGAGGTAAACCCCCCCGCCAACCCGTGGTAAGCCCCGCCCCCAGCCCGAGGTAAACCCCGCCCCCAGCCCGAGGTAAACCCCCCCCAGCCCGAGGTAACCCGCCCCCAGCCCGAGGTACACCCGCCCCAGCCCGAGGTACACCCCGCCCCACACCCGCCCCAGCCGAGGTACACCCGCCCCCAGCCGAGGTACACCCCGCCCCCAGCCCGAGGTACACCCCGCCCCAAGCCCGAGGTAAGCCCCGCCCCCAGCCCGAGGTAAGCCCCGCCCACAACCCGAGGTAAGCCCCGCCCCCAGCTCAAGGTAAACCCCGCACACAACCCGAGGTAAACCCCCCCCCAACCCGTGGTAAACCCCGCCCCCAGCTCGAGGTAAACCCCGCCCCCAGTGGCACAGCTCTGGAGATCACCAGAGTTTTATTGATTCAGGTTCTGTCTTTGTGTCCTTGGGCAAGACACTGCAGATGATGTGATGTAAAGAGACGATGTGAAAGTGAAGTCTGACCTTTGACCTGCAGGGCTCATGGGGGCGGGGCTTAGAGGAGGAAGAGGAAGTGAGCGCTGGCGAAATCCGAGACGACCTGATCAAAGATGTGACCAATCAGGAGAGATCTCCAGGACAGGCCAGTCCAATCACAGGTCAGAACGCGCGCTCATGTGTTCACTCATGTGTTCACTCGTGTGTTCACTCGTGTGTTCATGTTCACGTGTTCATGTGTTCATGTTCACGTGTTCATGTGTTCATGTTCACATGTTCATGTGTACATGTTCATGTGTTCATGTTCACATGTTCTTGTTCATGTGTTCACTCATGTGTTCACTCATGTGTTCACTCATGTGTTCACTCGTGTGTTCATGTTCACGTGTTCATGTTCACATGTTCATGTGTTCATGTTCACATGTTCATGTGTTCATGTTCACATGTTCATGTTCACGTGTTCATGTGTTCATGTTCACATGTTCATGTTCTCATGTTCATGTGTTCATGTTCACATGTTCATGTTCACGTGTTCATGTGTTCATGTTCATGTGTTCATGTTCATGTGTTCACATGTTCATGTGTTCATGTGTTCATGTTCATGTGTTCATATTCACATGTTCATGTTCACGTGTTCATGTGTTCATGTTCACATGTTCATGTTCACGTGTTCATGTTCATGTGTTCATGTTCACATGTTCATGTTCATGTTCATGTGTTCATGTTCACATGTTCATGTTCACGTGTTCATGTTCATGTGTTCATGTTCATGTGTTCATGTTCACGTGTTCATGTTCACGTGTTCATGTTCACGTGTTCATGTTCATGTGTTCATGTTCACATGTTCATGTGTTCATGTTCACATGTTCATGTGTACATGTTCACATGTTCATGTTCTCATGTTCATGTTCATGTGTTCACTCATGTGTTCACTCATGTGTTCACTCATGTGTTCACTCGTGTGTTCATGTTCACATGTTCACGTGTTCATGTGTTCATGTTCACGTGTCCATGTTCACATGTTCATGTTCACATGTTCACGTGTTCATGTGTTCAGGGGATGTTCTGGAGTGGACCAATCAGAGCGCTGTGTCTGAGGGGCTGCTGACCTCTGACCTGCTCGACTCTCACCTGCCGCAGGTGATTTTTCATTTATTCTCTTTTATTTTATTTTATTTTATTTTGTGATTTTTGTAAATCTTTTCTCTTGATCAAACGTCTTTTTTTTTTTTTTTTTTTTTTTGTCCAAATCTGAGAAAAGATTTGATCCCAAAAGTCTGAAATAAAATGTTGTTGTTTCCTCAGACTCCAGCTCCAGTCTGCCCCAAACCCACCTCTGATCTGGAACTAGACCAGGACCAGGACCAGGACCAAACCCAGGACCAGGACCGGACCCAGGACCGAACCCAGGACCAGGACCGAACCCAGGACCAGGACCGGACCCAGGACCAGAACCAGGACCAGGACCGAACCCAGGACCCAGAGACTCCTCAGGGAAATGGTGAGGACACTGCCCTCTTGTGTCCAGCAGAGGGCGCCAAGCTCACATGAACCTGACAGACCAGGACCAGACCAGGACCAGACCAGGACCAGACCCGGACCGGACCACGACTACATGAGGATTTTGTGTTATTATTGAGCACTGAGTTGAAAGTGAAAGCTCTGATTTACACCAAAGTTAAACCCTGTCTGGTCTTGTCCTGGTTTAGTCCTGGTTTAGTTCTGGTTTAGTCCTGGTTTAGTCCTGGTTTAGTTCTGGTTTAGTCCTGGTTTAGTCCTGGTTCAGTTCTGGTTTAGTCCTGGTTTAGTCCTGGTTTAGTCCTGGTTCAGTTCTGGTTTAGTTCTGGTTTAGTCCTGGTTTAGTCCTGGTTCAGTTCTGGTTTAGTCCTGGTTCAGTTCTGGTTTAGTTCTGGTTTAGTCCTGGTTTAGTCCTGGTTCAGTTCTGGTTTAGTCCTGGTTCAGTTCTGGTTCAGTTCTGGTTTAGTCCTGGTTTAGTCCTGGTTTAGTCCTGGTCTGGTCCATGTGTGTTCTAGTCTCTGTCTCTTACACTTGTTCTGATCCAGCTCCAGTTCTAAACACATTCAGGAAACGTTCTGTCTGTGGTTCTGTCTGTGGTTCTGTCTGTGGTTCTGTCTGTGGTTCTGTCTGTGGTTCTGTCAGTGGTTCTGTCTGTGATTCTGTCAGTGGTTCTGTCTGTGGTTCTGGTGGGTTCTGTCAGTGGTTCTGTTGGGCTCTGTCAGTGGTTCTGTCAGTGGTTCTGTCTGTGGGGCGCCGGTCGGACCGTCAGTCGTTTCCTGGAGGAGAACAGGGAGTTTCCATGACGACCGCATCCAAACTTCACCAGGGAGTTTCCACGGAGACGGCGTGGGAGGGGTTACCATGGAGACAACCAAGAGACGAGAGACGAGACAGACCACATGACCAGAACTGAACCAGGACTAAACCAGGTCTAAAACCAGGACTAAACCAGGACTAAACCAGGACTAAACCAGGTCTAAAACCAGGACTAAACCAGGTCTAGACCAGGTCTAAACCAGGACTAAACCAGGACTAAACCAGGTCTAAACACATATAGTGCAGAGTTTGTGACAGAAATGATCAGATTCATCATTTGGATTCAGATTCTCCAGAGGCACAAAGCATCATGGGAGTTCACCTGTCGTGTTCTTCACCTGTCGTGTTCTTCACCTGTCGTGTTCTTCACCTGTCGTGTTCTTCGCCTGTCGTGTTCTTCGCCTGTCGTGTTCTTCGCCTGTCGTGTTCTTCACCTGTCGTGTTCTTCGCCTGTCGTGTTCTTCGCCTGTCGTGTTCTTCGCCTGTCGTGTTGTTCACCTGTCGTGTTCTTCGCCTGTCGTGTTCTTCGCCTGTCGTGTTCTTCGCCTGTCGTGTTCTTCACCTGTCGTGTTCTTCGCCTGTCGTGTTCTGTCGTTCTTCGTCTGTTCGTGTTCTTTGCCTGTCGTGTTCTTCGTGTTCTGTCGTGTTCTTCACCTGTCGTGTTCTTCGCCTGTCGTGTTCTTCGCCTGTCGTGTTCTTCGCCTGTCGTGTTCTTCACCTGTCGTGTTCTTCACCTGTCGTGTTCTTTCAGGCTCCAGTTTCGGTTTTTAATGATTTTTTTTCTATTTTCACTTCATAAACTTTTTAAATGTTTAAATCCTTGTGGCTCCTAAAGTGTCTCTGTCACACTGAGCCTCGCCGCTCCACGCCGCACTCTGATTGGTCCACACGCCGCGCTCTGATTGGTCCACACGCCCCACGCCGCGCTCTGATTGGTCCACACGCCCCACGCCGCGCTCTGATTGGTCCAAACGCCCTCTGATTGGTCCAAACGCCGCGCTCTGATTGGTCCACACGCCGTGTTGAGTTTATTAAACTCTCGATCAGAACTCAGAGGGTCTGACCCAACGTCTCTGTTCCAGGTCAAGACGGACGAGCTGGAGGAGGCGTCTGGGGAGATGGAGGAGCTGGAGGAGGCGTCTGGAGGAGCTGGAGGAGGCGTCTGGGGAGAGGGAGGCTCTGCGGTGATGAAGGTGGAGGTGTTTGTGCCGTCGCCAGCAGAGGGCGCTGTGGGGTCGGACTCGTCCAGTGACGTTTTCTGAACTTGAACATTTGATGTTTTGTTTTATGTTTGAATAAAAATTTGAGACGAGCTCGACTTTTTCCTCTGGAATCTGATCAAACTTTATTATTATTATTATTATTATTATTATTATTATTATTTATGTCTGAGTCTGACTCAAGGGTCAAAGGTCAAAGCCACAAACACAAACTCATCAAATCTATAAAATCATTAAAATCACGATCATGTGTAAAATCTTCATGTGTAAAAAGTCTCGTGGATAAAAACTATAAATTCTGTTCGTGTTTTTGATTCGTGTTTTTCACGCGCACGTGACTCTGACTCTTCGGTGAAACGCGTCCCGCGTGCACGTACTGCTTTATCTGCGAGGCGCGTGCACGTGCGGCGGAGGCGTGGCTTCGGGGGGAGGAGGAGCGGACCCCCCCGCACACACGCGCACGCGCACACATACACGCACCGGAGAGAGGCGCGTGTGACGGACACCGGAGCACAGACCCGGGACTGACGCGGACCCGAACCGAACCGAGACAAGACGAGACCCGGACTAAACCCGGACTAAACCAGGACTAAACCAGAACTAAACCAGGACTGAAGCCGAGGAGGAGCGCGCAGCAGCGGCGAGACTGTGCAGGACGCGGTTCTGTGGTTCTGTGGCTCACGAGCCGCGGGTCCGGGACGGGGGGACCGGGAAGGGGGGAGGATCTTTGGAGGTGACCCGGACGGACCCGGGACTTTTGGCCCGAATGAACCAAACCGGGTCCAGACTCGGGACTTAAACTGTGTCACAGTGAAACAGTGAAAGTGTCGGAGTGACTCCCGCTGCGACTGATGCTGTGTCCTTGAGCAAAACACACCAGAGACCAGGACTGAACCAGGACTAAACCAGGACTGAACCAGGACTGAACCAGGACTGAACCAGGACTAAACCAGGACTAAACCAGGACTGATGTTGTGCACGAGGACTCACGTGCACGAGCGTCTGCGTCTGGTCCTCAGGTCCCTCCAAGACCTGGACCAGAGACGAGTCTGTCAGAAAGTCCTGGTCCAGTCCGTCTTAGACCCTCAGGGAGTCCTCCTGAAGACCGGTCTGAATCCACAAGAACCAGAACTGAACCCCGACCAGAACCACAGGGACCAGAACCACGAGGACCAGAACCACAAGGACCAGAACCACGAGGACCAGGACGAGAACCTGCAGCTCCAGGAACAACTGGTTAGTCCAGACCAAGTCCAGACCACGGTCCTGGTCCTGGATGATGTGAGGGTCAGAGGGTCGGGGGGGTCAGGGGGTCAGGGGGGTCAGGGGGGTCAGAGGTCAGAGGAGGTTGTGAGTTTTTTTCTTGTATCATCACGTTTATGATGAAGTTGATGATGTCATCAGGTCCCAAACAAAACATCCTGCTGCAAACTGCAACCAGATCAGGACCAGATTAAGACCCGACCCGGACCAGATCAGGACCTGACCTGGAGCGCGGGGATAGACTTGAGTGACTCGTGTCGTTCTGTTCTTGTGTCTCTGAGACTCTGGACACGTTCAACAAAAACCTCAGAACCTTCACCACAGAAGAGTCACATGAGACTTTAAACCTGGTCCTGACCTGGTCTTTCTCTGGTCTAAACTGGGTCTTTCTCTGGTCCTGACCCGGTTTATCTCTGGTCTTGTTGCAGACGTCTCTGAGGACTCGAGACTCTGGACTTTTGTCTCAGATCCAGGACTTGGAGCATCAGATCCTCGAGCTGCGATTGGACGCTGACCGGTCACATGACCCGCCCCCCAGACCACGTGACTCCCCCGAGAGCCCCGCCCCCGAGAGCCCCGCCCCTGAGAGCCACGCCCCCGAGAGCCACGCCCTCCAGAGCCCCGCCCCCGAGAGCCGCCCCAGCTCCGGTACTGAACCAGATGCCCTCCCCGTGTGTCAGATTGTGTCAGATGCCCTCCCCGTGCCTCCCCGTTCGTTCTCGTGTGTAACGTTTGTTTTGTTCAGGTTTCTATGACGACGTCGAGGGGGCGTCGCTCTCAAACTCGGTGTTCAGCCTTTGCTCCGCCCTCGAGCTGGAGACCCCGCCCCCTCTGACAGGTGAGACCCTAAAACCCCCCGAAAGGTGACACCTGCGCCTCAGTGCGTGGCTCCGCCCCGTCCACAAAGCTGCTCTGTGATTGGTCCTGACCCAGAATCTCAGAACATTTAGAAAGAAACTCCAGCGATTTTTGATTTTCTTTATTTTCTGTTTCAGACGAATCCGGACGTCACAGTCTGACCCAGACTCCTCCCACTGCTCCTCCCACTGCTCCTCCCACTGCTCCTCCCACTGCTCCTCCCTCTGCTCCTCCCACTGCTCCTCCCACTGCTCCTCCCTCTGCTCCTCCTCTGCTCCTCCCACTGCTCCCCCTCTGCTCCTCCCACTGTTCCTCCCTCTGCTCCTCCCACTGCTCCTCCCACTGCTCCTCCCACTCCTCCCCTCTGCTTCCTCCTCCCTCTGCTCCTCCCACTGCTCCTCCTTCTGCTCCTCCCTCTGCTCCCACTGTCCTCCCTGCTCCTCCCACTGCTCCTCCCACTGTTCCTCCCTCTGCTCCTCCTTCTGCTCCTCCCACTGCTCCTCCTTCTGCTCCTCCCACTGTTCCTCCCTCTGCTCCTCCTCTGCTCCTCCCACTGCTCCTCCTTCTGCTCCTCCCACTGTTCCTCCCTCTGCTCCTCCCACTGCTCCTCCCTCTGCTCCTCCCACTGCTCCTCCTCTGCTCCTCCTTCTGCTCCTCCTTCTGCTCCTCCCTCTGCTCCTCCCTCTGCTCCTCCCTCTGTGGTCGTTTTTGGTCCAGACACAGAAGGAGAACCCAGAGAGAACCAGGGCAGGTCTGAGGAACATCTGACCTTCAGCAGAGGAACTTCAGCTCAAGAAACACACAGACGCAAAACCACAACAAACAAAAACTCTGACGCTCAGCTGAAGACGGACCTGAGGCAGAAGACGGACCTGAGGTGTGGAGACGAGATGGTCCAGAGGAGGTCACACATGGACAACACCAAGTCCAGGAGCCACAGGAAACGTTTTAAATCTGAAAACAGTTTCATCACCAACAAGGAACTTTTCACTTTGGAAAATAAAAATAAAATCCTGTCCAGAAGAAGAGACCCAGAAGAACAGAGGAGGAACCCAGAAGAACAGAGGAGGAACCGAGAGGACAGAGCTTCAGTCAGGTCGTGCTCAGGTCAGTCAGGTCAGATTATTGTTTCTTCTGATAATGAAAGAAAAATCAACATCATCACTGAAATAAACTGAAACTGAGAAAAGCAAAAATTAAAAAAAATTGTTCAACAAAAATCAAACATTGTTCTTCACGTGAGGTTCAACAGAAATATTAGAAAAAACAAAATAATGAAACAGTTCTGGACTAAAGTGATGTTTCTTTAACTTTATATTTTTACACAAACAGAAAAACAAGAACCAAACCAAATCTCCTCCAGAACCAAAGCTCCTCCAGAACCAAACCTCCTCCAGAACCAAAGCTCCTCCAGAACCAAAGCTCCTCCAGAACCAAAGCTCCTCCAGAACCAAACCTCCTCCAGAACCAAAGCTCCTCCAGAACCAAACCTCCTCCAGAACCAAACCTCCTCCAGAACCAAAGCTCCTCCAGAACCAAAGCTCCTCCTAAAGCTTCTCAGTGGGACACAGTTCTTCTCTTGGTCTGTGAACATGGAGCTGATGTGTCTCCAGTTTTGTCTCATGTCCAAAGAAGATTCTCCCAGAGGTTTTGTGGTTTGTCCTTCTGCATCGTGACAAACTCCAGTGTCACTTTCTGGAGATGTTCTCTGTGGTGTCCTCACATGAAGACACTGACTCAGTGATGGACGCTGTGATCTGACTCTGACTCTGACTCACGTTTCTTTGATTCTTTTTCATATTTGATTTTTGCTTTTCTCAGTTTCAGGTTTTTTCACTTCATTACCAATTTTATAAAAATAAATAAAAATGTTCTGACGTCCTGAGGTTCTGACGTCCTGAGGTTTTGATGTTCTGAGGTTCTGACGTTCTGATGTTCTGAGGTTCTGACGTCCTGAGGTTCTGACGTTCTGATGTTCTGAGGTTCTGACGTCCTGAGGTTCTGACGTCCTGAGGTTCTGACGTTCTGATGTTCTGAGGTTCTGACGTCCTGAGGTTTTGATGTTTTGATGTTCTGAGGTTCTGAGTCTGTGTTCTTCTTCTCTTCTTCAGCGAGCTCGTGGACGACGTCTTTGGTCAAACCCAGGACGAGTCTCGGCCAATCATGGAGCGGCAGAGCGGTGACATCACAGGAGCACTGCAGGCGGCCAATCAGAGAGGAGCGCCGCGGCGAGGAGGGCGGGGCCGAGGAGGAGACAGGAAGGGGCGGGGCCAGGAGGCAGCAGCTCGTCAGAATAAAAGCCTCTCAGAACCTGAAGAAGAAAATCCAGAGGATGAAGAACGGAACCTTCACACTCATGACCACTGTGTGAACAGGCCCAGTGTGAACAGGCCCAGTGTGAACAGGTCCAGTGTGAACAGGCCCAGTGTGAACAGGTCCAGTGTGAACAGGTCCAGTGTGAACAGGCCCAGTGTGAACAGGCCCAGTGTGAACAGGCCCAGTGTGAACAGGCCCAGTGTGAACAGGTCCAGATCTCGTCCAGTGAAAAAGATTAAAGTTTGTGAGTTTTTTTTACTTTTTTGTGAATCTGAGACTCAAATATTTCAAATGTTTTTTTACAGTTTTTAATTTGAAATAAATAAATAAAAGTGAAAAGTTCAGTTTGAATCAGACTTTTCCTTCAAACTTAAACATGACACAAAACCATCAAAGCTCCTGGTTTAGTCCTGGTTTAGATCTGGTTTAGTCCTGGTTTAGTCCTTTTTTAGTCCTGGTTCAGTCCTGGTTTAGTCCTGGTCTAGTCCTGGTTTAGATCTGGTTTAGTCCTGGTTTAGTCCTTTTTTAGTCCTGGTTCAGTCCTGGTTTAGTCCTGGTTTAGTCCTTTTTTAGTCCTGGTTCAGTCCTGGTTTAGTCCTGGTCTAGTCCTGGTTCAGTCCTGGTTTAGTCCTGGTCTAGTCCTGGTTTAGTCCTTTTTTAGTCCTGGTTCAGTGCTGTTTTTGTGCCGTTGGTCGTAAACATGATTTATTGCGACTTTGATTAAAATCCGTGGATTACGTCACACTGCAGCAAATCCAAGGTCAGGACTAGACCAGGACTAAACCAGGACTAGACCAGGACTAAACCAGGACCAGATCAAGACTGAACCAGGACTAGACCAGGTCTGAGAACCAAACTAAACCTTTTATCATCAAAATATTGAAATAAACATATTTTACAGTTTACGATGTTTTAATCAGGTTCAATATTTAAAGTGTAAATGAGGAACATGACCTGGACCTGGAGCTCCGGTCAGACCCGGGACTCCTCCAGGGGCCCAGGACCCCTTCTTCTTCTTCTTCTTCTTCTTCTTCTTCTTCCCTCTGGTCGTGTTTTTTATTCTGGACGAGATCTGATCAGGTCCAAACGGATTCACCAAGAACTTCCCCCAGGCTCAAACAAAAAACATCAACTAGACCAGGACTAGACCAGGACTAAACCAGGACTAAACCAGAACTAAACCAACTATAAACAGCATTATTATTATTATTATTGTTTTTATTATTATTATTTAATGTATTTTTTGTTGTTTTTACAGAAACACAAAAATGTGACACAAAAACAAAAAACAGAAACAGAATAAAAGAGCAAATGTTACAAACCAGTTCACAGGAAAGAGGAGAGACATTTATATTTATACATATAAATCTATAATCTATAATCTATAATCTATAATCTATAATCTATCATCTATAATCTATCATCTATATCTATCATCTATCATCTATAATCTATAATCTATCATCTATAATCTATCATCTATAATCTATAATCTATCATCTATCATCTATATCTATAATCTATCATCTAATCATCTATAATCTATCATCTATAATCTATATCTATCATCTATCATCTATAATCTATATCATCTATCATCTATCATCATCTATATAATCTATAATCTATCATCTATCATCTATATCATCATCTATCTAAATCTATCATCTATCATCTATAATCTATATCATCTATCATCTATATCATCTATCATCTATATCATCTATAATCTATCATCTATAATCTATCATCTATCATCTATAATCTATCATCTATAATCTATCATCTATAATCTATAATCTATCATCTATAATCTATCATCTATAATCTATAATCTATATCTATCATCTATAATCTATCATCTATAATCTATCATCTATCATCTATCTATAATCTATCATCTATATCATCTATCATCTATATCATCATCTATCATCTATCATCTATAATCTATCATCTATATCATCTAATCTATATCTATCATCTATCTAATCTATAATCTATCATCTATATATAATCTAATCTATCATCTATCATCTATAATCATCTATAATCTATAATCTATATCATCTATCATCTATATCATCTATCATCTATCATCTATCATCTATCATCTATAATCTATCATCTATCATCTATAATCTATCATCTATAATCTATAATCTATAATCTATAATCTATCATCTATCATCTATAATCTATCATCTATCATCTATAATCTATCATCTATAATCTATCATCTATAATCTATAATCTATCTATAATCTATCATCTATAATCTATAATCTATAATCTATCATCTATCATCTATCATCTATCATCTATAATCTATCATCTATAATCTATCATCTATCATCTATCATCTATATCTATCATCTATCATCTATCATCTATAATCTATCATCTATCATCTATAATCTATAATCTATATATCATCTATCATCTATAATCTATATCTATCATCTATCATCATCTATCATCTAATCTATATCTATATCTATATCTATCATCTATAATCTATCATCTATAATCTATAATCTATAATCTATAATCTATCATCTATCATCTATAATCTATCATCTATCATCTATCATCTATCATCTATCATCTATCATCTATCATCTATAATCTATAATCTATCATCTATAATCTATCATCTATCATCTATCATCTATCATCTATAATCTATAATCTATCATCTATAATCTATATCTATATCTATCATCTATAATCTATCATCTATCATCTATAATCTATCATCTATATCATCTATCAATCTATCATCTATCATCTATCTAATCTATAATCTATCATCTATCATCTATCATCTATCATCTATCATCTATCATCTATCATCTATAATCTATAATCTATCATCTATAATCTATCATCTATCATCTATAATCTATCATCTATAATCTATAATCTATAATCTATCATCTATAATCTATAATCTATAATCTATCATCTATCATAATCTATCATCTATCATCTATAATCTATAATCTATAATCTATCATCTATCATCTATCATCTATCATCTATAATCTATATCTATCATCTATCATCTATAATCTATCATCTATCATCTATAATCTATCATCTATATCTATAATCTATCATCTATAATCTATAATCTATAATCTATAATCTATAATCTATCATCTATCATCATCTATAATCTATAATCTATAATCTATCATCTATATCATCTATATCATCTATAATCTATAATCTATCATCTATAATCTATCATCTATCATCTATATCTATAATCTATAATCTATAATCTATAATCTAATCTATCTATCTATAATCTATCATCTATATCTATCATCTATATCTATAATCTATCATCTATAATCTATAATCATAATCTATCATCTATCATCTATCATCTATATCTATCATCTATAATCTATCATCTAAATCTATATCATCTATATATAATCTATCATCTATAATCTATCATCTATCATCTATAATCTATCATCTATAATCTATCATCTATCATCTATAATCTATCATCTATCATCTATAATCTATATCTATCATCTATCATCTATAATCTATCATCTATAATCTATCATCTATAATCTATCATCTATCATCTATCATCTATAATCTATCATCTATCATCTATCATCTATAATCTATCATCTATCATCTATAATCTATCATCTATAATCTATCATCTATCATCTATCATCTATAATCTTTATGTAACAATCAGACAAAATGAAACTAAAACAAAATGAACAAACATTTAAACTGAGGATGTTTCATGTGGTGAGTTTGTCTCGTGTAAAAGTGACGTCATCGATCAATCTGATCCAGTCACAGTCACAGGTGCTGTCCCTCTGTGTCAGGTGCACAGGTCTGTGTCAGGTGCAGTGCAGGTGCAGCTGTGTCAGGTGCAGTTCTGTGTGTCAGGTGCAGTCTGTGTGTCAGGTGCAGTTCTGTGTCAGGTGTCAGCAGTGTGTGTCAGTGTGCAGTGTGCATGTGTCATCTGTGTCAGGTGCAGCTGTGTCAGGTGCAGGTGTGTGTCAGCTCTGTGTCAGGTGCAGCTGTGTGTGCAGGTGCAGGTGCAGCTGTGTGTGTCTGTGTCAGGTGCAGCTGTGTGTGCAGCTGTGTGTCAGGTGCAGTTCTGTGTCAGGTGCAGTTCTGTGTCAGGTGTCAGGTGCAGTTCTGTGCAGTGTGTCAGGTGCAGCTGTGTGTGCAGGTGCATCTGTGTCAGGTGCAGCTGTGTGTCAGGTGCAGTGTGTCAGTGTGCAGCAGTTCTGTGTCAGGTGCAGTTCTGTGTCAGGTGCAGTTCTGTGTCAGGTGCAGTGTGTGTCAGGTGCAGCTCTGTGTCAGGTGCAGTGTGCAGCTGTGTGTCAGGTGCAGTTCTGTGTCAGGTGCAGCAGTCTGTGTGTCAGGTGCAGCTGTGTGTCAGGTGCAGTTCTGTGTGTCAGGTGCAGCTCTGTGTCAGGTGCAGCTGTGTGCTGTGTGTCAGGTGCAGCTGCTGTGTGTGCAGTGTGTGTGCAGCTGTGTGTCAGGTGCAGTTCTGTGTCAGGTGCAGCTCTGTGTCAGGTGCAGCTGTGTCAGGTGCAGTCTGTGTGTCAGGTGCAGCTCTGTGTCAGGTGCAGCTGTGTGTCAGGTGCATGTGTCAGGTCAGTTCTGTGTCAGGTGCAGCTGTGTGTCAGTGTGCAGCTGTGTGTGTCAGGTGCAGCTCTGTGTCAGGTGCAGCTGTGTGTGTCAGGTGCAGGTCTGTGTGTCAGGTGCAGCTGTGTGTGTCAGGTGCAGCTGTGTGTCAGGTGCAGTTCTGTGTCAGGTGCAGCTGTGTCCAGTCTGTGTGTCAGGTGGCAGCTGTGTGTCAGGTGCAGTCTGCAGCTGTGTGTCAGTGTCAGGTGCAGCTCTGTGTCAGGTGCAGCTGTGTGTCAGGTGCAGTTCTGTGTCAGGTGCAGCTGTGTGTCAGGTGCAGCTGTGTGTCAGGTGCAGCTGTGTGTCAGGTGCAGCTGTGTGTCAGGTGCGGCCCTGCGGGCGGCGCTACCGGACTGAACCTGAACCTGCCTCATGTTTTGGATTCAGCAGAATCAAATCTAAAGTTTAAAGATGAAAGTTTAAAGTTTAAAGTTTAAAGTTTAAAGATGAAAGTTTAAAGTTTAAAGTTTAAAGATGAAAGTTTAAAGTTTAAAGATGAAAGTTTAAAGTTTAAAGATGAAAGTTTAAAGTTTAAAGTTTAAAGATGAAAGTTTAAAGCTTAAAGTTTAAATCTATAAATCCATGTGGGACGAGTGTCTGAAATGTTCCGACACAAAGACAGAACAATAAAAAAATATATCTCACAAATGTGAATCCGCTAAAGTAAAAGTCAAAGTTGATGTTTGGAGAGAAAATGTAAAAATGTGAAAATATTTGCTCTGTTCAGTTATTTCCTGATGAAACGTGGCGCAGGTTTTACTTTGTGACAGACACAGGTTTAGTAGAAAATAAAAATCAGACTGATTTATTTATTTTCACTGTTTTATTGATTGATTCGCCGCTTTTATTGTGAAGGCGCGTGTTTCCGGTCAGCCGTTTCCGGTGTGTGTTTGTAGTCTTTTCCCGGGTCTTTCTGTAGTCCTTGGAGCGGACACTTGTCTCGGGAGGAGCCGTGAGAACAGAACCTTTCCCCGCGCGGACAGAACCAGCGCCGGGCTCAGACTAAACCCGCCCGGGACCGAGAGTCCGGACCGGGACCGCGCGGACCGGGCCCTAGGACTTTGGACCGGCCTGTGGACTTTTGTGCCCCGGGATCAGGCGCCTGTTCCCGGCTGCGCGCTCGGGATGATCCGCTCCGCCGCTCGGATCGGGATTTGAGCCAAAATGCGGCGGGTTTTGTGGTTTGTTTTTCGGTTCTTGGTTGGGTTCGTGGTGGTTCTGCTCGGGCCGGACTCCGCCGGAGCCTCGGGTGAGTTTTGATTCAGATTAAATCGTGTTTGAAACTAAAATGTTGAAGTTTGAAACGATGAACGGAAACAAGAAGCGGCTCGTGGCTCTGCTCAGGATTCTGCTCATGTTCGACCCCGAAACTGTCACGAGAGAAAAGACACAAAAGTGCTTCAGTTTCAGCTCTGAAACTTGAAAAACAACTAAAAACAACTAAAAACAACTAAAAACAACCTCCATCCAAACTCGCACAGAAAACAGATTTAATGTTTTTAATGATTTTTGTCTCTGTTTTCACACATTTACAGTTTAGATTTAATTCAAAGTTTTCTGTAGTAAAAGTCAGAAAACATTTGCAGGTGTTTAGTCTTTTATTTCAGAAATGTCAAACATAAACATTTAAATCGATCAGAAAATGATTTTAAAATTCAAAATGTTGAAATGTTGAAATGTTTTTGTTCATGCGGCGTTTTCTCCAATAAAAAACTCGACACGACTGTAACTTTATCATAAATCTGGAAACAACATGAATAATCTGACAGAAGTTTTCACATCTTGACTTGATCAGAGACATTTTCAGTGTTTGGGCCCAACACAAGTGTCCAGAACCAGAACCAGACCCAGAACCAGACCCAGACCCAGACCCAGACCCAGAACCAGACTCATGTAGATGTTTGATCCACAGAATCTGAAGATGAAGATTTAACCTGAAAAACCGACACAAACTAAACGTGAGCTCGTGTTAAATCCAGACGCTCAGACACGAGTTTGAAGTTTTCTGAGGAATAATTAGATTTTTAATCTGTTGTGTTTTTGTTCTTCTCTCGTTTATGCAAAATCTTAGAGACGATTTAAAGGTTCAAAGCCCTGGATTCTGTAGGCTCCATAAACCAGGACTAAACCAGGACTAAACCAGGACTAAACCAGGACTAAACCAGGACTAGACCAGGACTAAACCAGGACTAAACCAGGACTAAACCAGGACTACTAACCAGGACTAGACCAGGACTAAACCAGGACTAGACCAGGACCAGGACTAAACCAGACCAGGACTAAACCAGGACTAGACCAGGACTAGACCAGGACTAAACCAGACCAGGACTAGACCAGGACTAGACCAGGACTAAACCAGGACTAAACCAGGACTAGACCAGGACTAGACCAGGACTAAACCAGGAACCAGGACTAGACCAGGACTAGACCAGGACTAAACCAGGACTAAACCAGGACTAGACCAGGACTAGACCAGGACTAGACCACCAGGGACAGACCAGGACTCAGACCAGGACCCTAGACCAGGACTCTAGACCAGGACTAGACCAGGACTAGACCAGGACTAGACCAGGACTAGACCAGGACTAGACCAGGACTAAGACCAGGACTAGACCAGGACTAGACCAGGACTAAACCAGGTCTAGACCAGGACTCTAGACCAGGACTAGACCAGGACTAGACCAGGACTAGACTAGACCAGGACTAGACCAGGACTAGACCAGGACTAGACCAGGACTAAACCAGGTCTAGACCAGGACTAGACCAGGTCTGTCTGGTGTTAGTTTCTGGGTTTTGTGCAGTTGTGACGTCGTCTTGACTCCGTCACATGATTCTCCTGAACAGTGATGACGTCATCGAGGTTCACACGACGTCACTGTGATGATGTCACCACGATGATGTCACTGCTGCGGGGAAGTGCTGATGATCATGTTGATGATGATGATGACGATGCTGATGCTGATGATGATGTCACGCTCTTGGGGGCGTCTGATTGGCCGTGCTTCTGGGACGACATCGTGCGTCTTCAGGTCGATGAGAATCAGATTTACTCGCCGCTATTTTTAGACTCTGAGGTTTCCCATCATGCTCTGCTGCTCGGCTCAGGTCACACCATCGATCTGTGCTACCTCCTCGTGTGTCAGGTCCCTCATCGTTATTATTATTTTATTTAAAAATCGATTCAGATCCATGTTGAGTGAGTGTGAGGCTCGTGCGAGCGTCAGGACACGTCACACGTCACTGAATCACAAATGTGAAAAACCATGAAGAACCTGAAGAAGTTTGAACATCTGAGTCACATCAGAGAAATGTGCAGAGAAACATTTAAAGTAGAAAATGACAGGATTTAATCTGAACATCCTCCATGTTCTTCTTCTTCTTCTCTGGGGTCGGGTCTCCCAGCCTTCCTTCACCCCAGACACTTCCTCCAGCTCCTCCAGTGGGACCTGAGGTGTTCCCAGTCCAGTCCAGAGACATGGTCCCTCCAGTGTGTCCTGGGTCTCCTCCTCCCGGTGGAACATGAACACCTCCTGAGGGACACGTCCAGGAGACGTCAGAACAGACGTCCTCCCCTCAGACGCTCCTCTCCACGTGGAGGAGCAGCGGCTCTACTCCGAGCTCCTCACTCTGTCTCTAAGGGAGACGCCCGGACGCCCTGCGGAGGAAACTCATCTGTGTCTCTTGTATCGTGGATCTGGTCCTTCAGGTCGTTCGTTAAACTAAACAAAGAAGTTTTATCATCGTGGGATCAGAATCGGTATCGAGGATCGAAACAAACCAAACTTTACATAACACAGACGTCCCCCACTCAGGTCCTGACCCACATGATTCTGAGTGTAAACAGTGGTGTGTGTGTGTGTGTGTGTGTGTGTCTGTGTGTGTGTGTGTGTGTGTGTGTGTGTGTGTGTTTGGTGTAAACACTGCTGCAGTGTTTCTGCTTGTACATGTGTGTATATATACACACACACACACACACACACACACACACACACACACACACACACACACACACACACACATAGTCCCACTGTGGTCCTGGGACTAGACCCGGGTCCTGGTTCAGTTCGGCTTTAGTCCTGTTTCAGACCCAGTCCTGTGTGTTTCAGTGCTGTTCTGTGGTTCTGTGGTTCTGTGGTTCTGTGGTTCTGTGTCTGTGGTTCTGTGGTTCTGTGTCTGTGGTTCTGTGTCTGTGGTTCTGTGTTTGTTGTTCTGTGGTTCTGTGTTCTGTGGTTCTGTGGTCTGTGGTTCTGTGTCTGTGTGTCTGTGTCTGTGTCTGTGTGTCTGTGTCTGTGTTCTGTGTTCTGTGTGTCTGTGGTTCTGTGGTTCTGTGGTTCTGTGGTTCTGTGTCTGTGGTTCTGTGTCTGTGGTTCTGTTCTGTGGTTCTGTGTCTGTGGTTCTGTGTTCTGTGTTCTGTGGTTCTGTGTCTGTGGTTCTGTGGTTCTGTGTTCTGTGGTTCTGTGGTTCTGTGTGTCTGTGGTCTGTGGTTCTGTGGTTCTGTGGTTCTGTGTCTGTGGTTCTGTGGTTCTGTGGTTCTGTGTCTGTGGTTCTGTGTCTGTGGTTCTGTGTCTGTGGTTCTGTGTTGTGGTCTGTGTCTGTGTCTGTGGTTCTGTGTCTGTGGTTCTGTGTCTGTGGTTCTGTGTCTGTGGTTCTGTGGTTCTGTGTTCCACACGTTGAGTTTTTTGCAGTGAACTGAATTTTGATCCTGTTTTCAGTTTGTGTCAAACTTTGTCCAAACTCAAATAATCGAGTTAAAACAATTTAAGCTTCACAAAGTTTATTTTGTGATATTTTTATATAAATAAGTTGATTTATTTTATAGTTTAAATGTAAAGATCGTAGAAGAGTTGGATATAAAGTTTATTTTGGACACATTTATGTTTTTCTGTTTTATTTCATGTTCAAAGTTGATTTGATTCAGTTTATATTTTTTACGTCGTAAAAATGATTTGAGGTTCAGATTTGAAACAGTTTTTATTTTCAGTTTGAAAGTTTTGTGAAAATGATCAAAAACAAAGAGTTTGTTTTTTATTTTGAGAGAGAAAAGCTGAATAAAAACATCAAGTCACTAAAAACAATCATTTAAATTCTGATCCGGTTCTGTGTGTTCTAGACGTGATGTTCTGTGGTTCTGACCCGGTTCTGTGTGTTCTAGACGTGATGTTCTGTGGTTCTGACCCGGTTCTGTGTGTTCTAGACGTGATGTTCTGTGGTTCTGACCCGGTTCTGTGTGTTCTAGACGTGATGTTCTGTGGTTCTGACCCGGTTCTGTGTGTTTTAGACGTGATGTTCTGTGGTTCTGACCCGGTTCTGTGTGTTTTAGACGTGATGTTCTGTGGTTCTGACCCGGTTCTGTGTGTTCTAGACGTGATGTTCTGTGCTTCTGACCCGGTTCTGTGTGTTTTAGACGTGATGTTCTCCCGGCAGCCTCAGAACCAGACGGTGACCCAGGGGAACGCGGTGCGGCTCGGTTGTGCGGTTCTGGGTCTGGCAGAACCCGACATCGTCTGGAGGAAAGACCAGACCCGGATCTACTCCACGGACCAGATGTTCCTCAGCCTCGGAGAACTGCACTGGGAAACCTTCTACAGGTACTGGACCGGGACTGGACCAGGGACTGGACCGGGACTGGACCAGGGATTGGACCGGGACTGGACCGGGACTGGACCGGGACTGGACCGGGACTGGACCGGGACTGGACCGGGACTGGAGCTCTGGTCTGTGGTGGACTTGGGCAGTGTCCACATTTTGCTGGTGTTGAACCTTCTGAGGGAGGAGGCCCCGGGGACGACCCAGGACACACTGGAGGGACGATGTCTCTGGACTGGACTGGGAAGTGTCCTCAGTGTCCCAGTGTCTGGGGTGAGGGAAGTGTCTGGGGTGAGGGAAGTGTCTGGGGTGAGGGGAGTGTCTGGGGTGAGGGAAGGGTGAGGGAAGTGTCTGGGGTGAGGGAAGTGTCTGGGAGACTCGACCCCAGAGATGAATAAACCTTCTGAGTGTTTTACTGTGACTAATTAAGAATTATTTTGTGGTTTGAGTCTAAACATATAAACATATAAACATTTAAACATTTAAACATTTAAACATTTAAACATATAAACATTTAAACATATAAACATATAAACATATAAACATTTAAACATATAAACATATAAACATTTAAACATTTAAACATTTAAACATATAAACATTTAAACATATAAACATATAAACATATAAACATATAAACATTTAAACATTTAAACATATAAACATTTAAACATATAAACATTTAAACATATAAACATTTAAACATAAACATTTAAACATTTAAACATTAAACATATAAACATATAAACATTTAAACATAACATATAAACATTTAAACATTTAAACATATAAACATTTAAAACATATAAACATTTAAACATATAAACATATAAACATTAAACATATAAACATTTAAACATATAAACATTTTTAAACATTTAAACATATAAACATTTAAACATTTAAACATATAAACATTTAAACATTATAAACATAAACATTTAAACATTTAAACATAAACATAAACATATAAACATTTAAACATTTAAACATAAACATTAAACATATAAACATTTAAACATATAAACATTTAAACATATAAACATATAAACATAAACATAAACATTAAACATTTAAACATTTAAACATATAAACATTTAAACATATAAACATATAAACATATAAACATTTAAACATTTAAACATATAAACATTTAAACATATAAACATATAAACATATAAACATTTAAACATTTAAACATATAAACATATAAACATTTAAACATAAACATTTAAACATTTAAACATTTATAAACATATAAACATTTAAACATATAAACATATAAACATTTAAACATATAAACATATAAACATATAAACATATAAATATATAATCATTCTATTTTTATATAATAAATATAATTTGATCTCAGGTCTTTTTGCTGCAGATGTTTTAATGACGCTGATGAAACTGAGACCAGAGACACTTGAATACGACAGGAAACTAAAACCACAAAACCACCAAACTCTAGTCCTGGTCTCTGGTCTGGTCTCTGGTCTGGTCTGGTCTCTGGTCTGGTCTCTGGTCTGGTCTCTGGTCTGGTCTTTGGTCTGGTCTCTGGTCTGGTCTTTGGTCTGGTCTCTGGTCTGGTCTTTGGTCTGGTCTCTGGTCTGGTCTCTGGTCTCTGGTCTCTGGTCTCTGGTCTGGTCTCTGGTCTGGTCTGGTCTCTGGTCTCTGGTCTCTGGTCTAGTCTCTGGTCTGGTCTGGTCTCTGGTCTGGTCTCTGGTCTCTGGTCTGGTCTTTGCTCTGGTCTCTGGTCTCTGGTCTGGTCTGGTCTTTGGTCTGGTCTCTGGTCTAGTCTCTGGTCTGGTCTCTGGTCTGGTCTCTGGTCTCTGGTCTCTGGTCTCTGGTCTCTGGTCTCTGGTCTCTGGTCTGGTCTCTGGTCTCTGGTCTCTGGTCTCTGTCTCTGGTCTCTGGTCTCTGGTCTCTGGTCTCTGGTCTCTGGTCTCTGGTCTCTGGTCTCTGGTCTCTGGTCTCTGGTCTGGTCTCTGGTCTCTGGTCTCTGGTCTGGTCTCTGGTCTCTGGTCTCTGGTCTCTGGTCTGGTCTCTGGTCTGGTCTCTGGTCTCTGGTCTCTGGTCTCTGGTCTCTGGTCTCTGGTCTCTGGTCTGGTCTCTGGTCTCTGGTCTCTGGTCTCTGGTCTCTGGTCTGGTCTCTGGTCTCTGGTCTCTGGTCTCTGGTCTGGTCTCTGGTCTCTGGTCTCTGGTCTCTGGTCTCTGGTCTCTGGTCTGGTCTCTGGTCTCTGGTCTCTGGTCTGGTCTCTGGTCTCTGTCTCTGGTCTGGTCTCTCTGGTCTGGTCTCTGGTCTGGTCTGGTCTTCTGGTCTGGTCTGGTCTCTGGTCTGGTCTCTGGTCTAGTCTCTGGTCTGGTCTGGTCTGGTCTTTGGTCTGGTCTGGTCTGGTCTCTGGTCTGGTCTCTGGTCTGGTCTGGTCTGGTCTGGTCTCTGGTCTCTGGTCTGGTCTGGTCTGGTCTCTGGTCTGGTCTGGTCTGGTCTGGTCTGGTCTTTGGTCTGGTCTCTGGTCTGGTCTCTGGTCTGGTCTAGTCTGGTCTGGTCTTTGGTCTGGTCTGGTCTGGTCTCTGGTCTGGTCTCTGGTCTGGTCTCTGGTCTAGTCTCTGGTCTGGTCTCTGGTCTCTGGTCTGGTCTCTGGTCCGTGGTCTGGTTCTTGTTGGAATGTGTTTAAACCCGGTCACACTCGTGTCGGGGGATTACTGCAGATCAGGTCACTCGTATTTTTAGAAACAGAAAGTTTCAGAAAAACCTGGACTCCAAACCTAAGAGCGTGAGGTTCTGAAGGTTCTGAGGTTCTGAAGGTTCTGAAGGTTCTGAAGGTTCTGAAGGTTCTGAAGGTTCTGAAGGTTCTGAGGTTCTGAAGGTTCTGAAGGTTCTGAAGGTTCTGAGGTTCTGAGGTTCTGAGGTTCTGAGGTTCTGAGGTTCTGAGGTTCTGAAGGTTCTGAAGGTTCTGAAGGTTCTGAGGTTCTGAAGGTTCTGAGGTTCTGAGGTTCTGAAGGTTCTGAGGTTCTGAAGGTTCTGAAGGTTCTGAAGGTTCTGAGGTTCTGAAGGTTCTGAGGTTCTGAAGGTTCTGAGGTTCTGAGGTTCTGAAGGTTCTGAAGGTTCTGAAGGTTCTGAGGTTCTGAGGTTCTGAGGTTCTGAGGTTCTGAGGTTCTGAGGTTCTGAGGTTCTGAAGGTTCTGAGGTTCTGAGGTTCTGAAGGTTCTGGTTCTGAGGTTCTGAAGGTTCTGAAGGTTCTGAAGGTTCTGAGGTTCTGAGGTTCTGAGGTTCTGAAGGTTCTGAAGGTTCTGAGGTTCTGAGGTTCTGAAGGTTCTGAAGGTTCTGAGGTTCTGAAGGTTCTGAAGGTTCTGAAGGTTCTGAGGTTCTGAAGGTTCTGAGGTTCTGAAGGTTCTGAAGGTTCTGAAGGTTCTGAGGTTCTGGAGGTTCTGAAGGTTCTGAGGTTCTGAAGGTTCTGAAGGTTCTGAAGGTTCTGAGGTTCTGAAGGTTCTGAGGTTCTGGAGGTTCTGAAGGTTCTGAAGGTTCTGAGGTTCTGAGGTTCTGAAGGTTCTGAGGTTCTGAAGGTTCTGAGGTTCTGAAGGTTCTGAGGTTCTGAAGGTTCTGAAGGTCTGAGGTTCTGAAGGTCTGAGGGAGCTACAGGAGATGGTCCAGGTCCAGGTCCACATCCACATCTGGAACAGGAATTTATTTACAGAGAAAATGTTGAAATCCAAAACCCAAAGTCACTTGGAAAAAAACATCTGAACGACACGTTTACATGGAAATGTTTAATTCTGAATTCAAATCTTGTTGTAGTTTCCATGTAAATAATAATAATAATAATAATAATAATAATAATGATAATAATGATAATAATGATAATGATAATGAATAATAATAATAATAATAATAATAATGATGATGTTTCTTGTTGTTTGGTGTTAAACTGGTGAGATGTTTTTGATTTCCTGTGTGTGAGCGTCTGGGGGAGGTTCTGATTGGACAGAAACACCAACAGATTTAAACACAAACACTTGAACTGCTCGTGTCTTTTCTGTCGTCTGGTTTGTGGTTCCTCCACCGACGCAAACACCGTCCAGAACATTTGGACCCGACGTGGTTCTGATGAGAACTGGAGAATCGTCTCATCACACTTTCCGTCTGTGAGTCGAGGAGGAGAAGGAGGAAGAAGAAGACAAAAGCTCAGCCCACTCCCACATCCCACTCACAAATCCAAAGAGACATGGATCAAAGTCCCCAGACAGGACCAGGACCAGGACCAGGACCAGGACCAGGACCAGGACCAAGACCAAGACCAAGACCAAGACCAAGACCAAGACCAAGACCAAGACCAAGACCAAGACCAAGACCAAGACCAAGACCAAGACCAAGACCAGACCAGGACCAGGACCAGGACCAGGACCAGGACCAGGACCAGGACCAGGACCAGGACCAGGAGGATGACACGAGGAGCCTGAAGCACCAGCAGCATTTGAACAACAACAAACCACAAACAGGATCCAGGAAACAAACTCACTCACATTTAACATCACAACAAAACAAACTCTTACTTCACTGTTGAGATTCAATCACAATCAACATTTTCATGAAGAATTCAATGTTTCCAT
>NW_026570971.1:20000-32500 GCF_026225935.1 Boleophthalmus pectinirostris | reverse complement strand
CACCGCATCCCATGATGTGTGTGTGTGTGTGTGTGTGTGTGTGTATATGTGTGTGTGTGTATATGTGTGTGTGTGTGTGTGTGTGTGTGTGTGTATATGTGTGTGTGTGTGTGTGTGTGTGTGTATATGTGTGTGTATATGTGTGTGTATGTGTGTGTGTGTGTATGTGTGTGTATATGTGTGTGTATATGTGTGTGTGTGTGTATATATGTGTGTGTGTGTGTGTATATGTGTATGTGGGTGTGTGTGTGTGTGTGTGTATATATGTGTGTGTGTGTGTGTATATGTGTATGTGTGTGTGTGTGTGTGTGTGTATATGTGTGTATATGTGTATGTGGGTGTGTGTGTGTGTGCGTGTGTGTGTGTGTGTGTGTGTGGTTCATGTGCACAAACGTTCACAGTGATAAAAACTGGACGTGTCTCTGAGTCGTGATGGACGACGACAGAAAAAGACAAACAGAAGAAACTTTTATTTCAATAATAAAGACACACGATTCAGGAGGAACATTTCTCCATCTGAACATCTGGAGCTCAAATCCACACGACAAACATCAGGTCACAGAGCGGTTTAAAGTCCACACGAGTCCTGGTTCTGGTTCTGGTTCAGGTTCTGCAGGAGTCACTGTTACTTTGAGACGTGTGTTTGTCTTCTGGAGTTTCTCACATCGGCACTGAACAGATCAGACTTCACTCAAACTAAACTTTATTATGATTCAAATGTAAAAATGGATTCAGGTTGAAAAGTTTAAATGTTGAAAAGTTGAAAAGTTGAAAAGTGAATGTGTTTTTTTGTTTCAGGAGTGAACAGCAGCGTCAAGTTTTACTGTGAAGCCAAAAACTCTCGAGGGGTTTCTGTGTCCAGGACGGGGACCGTGCACATCAAAGGTCTGTGTGCAGGGGGCACTACACACATACACACATATACACACATACACACATATACACACATACACACACACACACTCACATACACACATCAGAGGTCTGTGTGCAGGGGGCACTACACACACACATATACACACATACACATACACACATACACACACACACACACATACACACATACACACATCAGAGGTCTGTGTGCAGGGGGCACTACACACACACATATACACACATACACACATACACACACACACACACACATACACACATACACACATCAGAGGTCTGTGTGCAGGGGGCACTACACACACACATACACATACACATACACACACACACACACATACACACATACACACATCAGAGGTCTGTGTGCAGGGGGCTTTAAAAGTCCTGGATCTGAAGTTTTGCTTCACATTTCACAAATAATAAAAACAGTTTGGATCAAAACTAGAAGAGCAGAATCTGAACTTTGACACACAAGAGTCACACACACACTGGACATACTGGACACACTGGAGACACTGGACACACTGGACACACTGGACACACTGGACACACCGGAGACACTGGACACACCGGACACACTGGACACACGGACACACTGGACACACGGACACACACACCGGAGACACCGGACACACCGGAGACACCGGACACACTGGACACACCGGAGACACTGGACACACTGGACACACCGGAGACACTGGACACACTGGACACACACACGGACACACTGGACACACCGGAGACACTGGAGACACTGGACACACTGGACACTGGACCGGACACTGGACACACTGGACACACCTGGACACACACACTGGACACACTGGACACACTGGGACACACCTGGACACACTGGACACACTGGACACACACACTGGACACACCGGGACACACTGGACACACTGGACACACTGGACACACTGGACACACTGGACACACTGGACACACCGGAGACACTGGACACACTGGACACACCGGACACACTGGACACACTGGACACACTGGACACACTGGACACACTGGACACACTGGACACACTGGACACACTGGACACTGGACACTGGGACACTGGACACTGGACACACTGGGACACACTGGACACACACTGGACACTGGACACACTGGACACACTGGACACACCGGAGACACTGGACACACTGGACACACTGGACACACTGGACACACCGGAGACACTGGACCGGACACTGGACACACCGGACACACGGACACACTGGACACACTGGACACACCGGACACACACTGGACACACTGGAGACACTGGACACACTGGACACACACACTGGACACTGGACACACTGGACACACTGGACACACACTGGACACACACACTGGACACACTGGACACACTGGACACACTGGACACACTGGACACACTGGAGACACCGGAGACACTGGACACACCGGAGACACTGGACACACCGGACACACTGGACACACCGGAGACACTGGACACTGGACACACCGGAGACACTGGACACACCTGGACACACCGGAGACACTGGACACACCGGAGACACTGGACACACCGGAGACACTGGACACACCGGAGACACTCGACACACCGGACACACCGGACACACTGGACACACCGGAGACACTGGACACACTGGACACACCGGAGACACTGGACACTGGACACACCGGACACACCTGGACACACCGGACACACTGGACACCGGAGACACTGGACACACTGGACACACCGGACACACCGGACACACCGGACACACCGGACACACCGGACACACCGGACACACTGGACACACTGGACACACTGGACACACCGGACACACTGGACACACCGGAGACATGGACACACTGGACACCCTGGACACACTGGGACACTGGACACACTGGACACACCGGAGACACTGGACACTGGACACTGGACACACGGAGACACTGGACACACACCGGAGACACTGGACACTGGACACACGGACACGGACACACTGGACACACCGGACACACCGGACACACTGGACACACCGGAGACACTGGACACAATGGACACACCGGAGACACTGGACACACCGGACACACCGGACACACCGGACACACCGGACACACCGGAGACACTGGACACACTGGACACACCGGAGACACTGGACACACTGGACACACTGGACACACTGGACACACCGGAGACACTGGACACACTGGACACACTGGACACACCGGACACACTGGACACACCGGACACACTGGACACACCGGAGACAATGGACACACTGGACACCCTGGACACACCGGAGACACTGGACACACTGGACACACCGGAGACACTGGACACACTGGGGACACCGGACACACTGGACACACTGGAGACACTGGACACACTGGAGACACTGGACACACTGGACACACCGGAGACACTGGACACACCGGAGACACTGGACACACCAGAGACACTGGAGACACTGGACACACCGGAGACACTGGACACACCAGAGACACTGGACACACTGGACACACTGGACACACCGGAGACACTGGAGACACTGGAGACACTGGAGACATTGGACACACCAGAGACACTGGACACACTGGACACACCGGAGACACTGGACACACCGGACACACCGGACACACACCGGACACACACCGGAGACACTGGACACATCGGACACACTGGACACACCGGAGACACTGGACACACCGGACACACCGGACACACCTGGACAAACGGAGACACCGGAGACACCGGAGACACTGGACACACTGGACACACTGGACACCCTGGACACACCGGAGACACAACTGGACACACCGGAGACACTGGACACACTGGACACACTGGACACACCGGAGACACTGGACACACCAGAGACACCGGACACACCGGAGACACTGGACACACCGGAGACACTGGACACACTGGAGACACTGGACACCGAGACCACTGGAGACACTGGACACACCGGAGACACTGGACACTGGACACACTGGATACACCGGAGACACTGGACACACCGGAGACACTGGACACCCTGGACACACCGGAGACACCGGACACACCGGAGACACTGGACACACCGGAGACACTGGACACACCGGACACACCGGACACACCGGAGACACTGGACACACCGGACACACTGGACACACCGGACACACTGGAGACACTGGAGACACTGGACACACTGGACACTGGACACACTGGACACACTGGACACACTGGACACACACTGGACAACACTGGACACACCGGAGACAGACACCGGACACACCGGAGACACTGGACACACGAGACCTGGACACACCGGAGACACTGGACACACTGGACACACCAGAGACACTGGACACACCGGAGACACTGGACACACACTGGAGACACACTGGACACACTGGACACACTGGACACACACACTGGACACACCTGGACACAGAGACACTGGACACACACGGACACACTGGACACACGGAGACACTGGACACACGAGACACACGGACACACCTGGACACACTGGACTGGACACACCGGGAGACACACTGGACACACTGGACACACCGGAGACACTGGACACACCGGAGACACCTGGACACACACTGGACACACCGGACACACTGGAGACACTGGACACACTGGACACACTGGACACACTGGACACACCGGAGACACTGGACACACCGGAGACACTGGACACACGGAGACACTGGACACACCGGAGACACTGGACACACCGGAGACACTGGACACACCGGACACACCGGAGACACTGGACACACTGGACACACCGGACACACTGGACACACACACTGGAGGACACACTGGACGGAGACACTGGACACACCGGAGACACTGGACACGGAGACCTGGACACACTGGAGACACACCGGAGACACTGGACACTGGACTGGACACTGGACACACTGGACTGGACACACGGACACGGACACTGGACTGGACACTGGACACGACACACCTGGACACACTGGACACACACTGGACCACACCGGACACACACGGAGACACTGGACACACTGGACACACGGACACTGGACACACCGGAGACACACTGGACACACTGGACACACTGGACACACTGGACACTGGACTGGACACTGGACACACCTGGACAGACACTGGACACACACTGGAGACACTGGACAGCACACTGGACACACACACACTGGACACACACCTGGACACACTGGACACACACTGGACTGGACACTGGACACACACACGGGACTGGACACACTGGACACACTGGACACTGGACCGGAGACACTGGACACACCGGACACACTGGACACACTGGACACACTGGACACACTGGACACGGAGACCTGGACACACCGGACACTGGACACACCGGAGACACTGGACACTGGACACCTGGACACACACTGGACACACACACTGGAGACACTGAGACACACACACCGGAGACACTGGACACACTGGACACACCGAGACACACTGGACACACTGGACACACCGGACACACCGGACACACTGGACACACACACTGGACACACACTGGACACACTGGACACACACACTGGACACACTGGACACACCGGACACACGGACACACCTGGACACACACTGGACACACTGGACACACTGGACACACTGGACACTGGACACACTGGAGACACTGGACACACTGGACACAGACACACTGGAAACACACACTGGACACACTGGACACACTGGACACCACCGGAGACACTGGACCACACTGGACACACACACACACTGGACACGGAGACACTGGACACCGGAGACACTGGACACACACACTGGAGACACGGAGACACTGAGACACTGGACACACGGACACACTGGACACACTGGACACACACTGGACAGACCGGACACTGGACACGGACACTGGACACACTGGACACACTGAGACACTGGACACACTGGACACACTGGACACAACGGACACACTGGACACACCGGAGACACTGGACACCGGACACACTGGACACGGACACACTGGACACACCGGACACACTGGACACACACACTGGACACACACGGAGACACTGGACACACCCGGAGACACTGGACACACTGGGACACTGGACACACTGGACGGAGACACTGGACGGAGACACTGGACACACTGGACACACCTGGACACACTGGACACACCGGAGACACACTGGACACACCGGAGACACTGGACACACACTGGACACACTGGACACACGGAGACACTGGACACACTGGCACACACACGGAGACACTGGACACACCGGACACACCGGAGACACTGGACACACCGGACACTGGACACTGGACAGACACACTGGACACACTGGACACACCTGGACGGAGACACTGGACACACTGGACACACACTGGACACACTGGACACACCGGAGACACTGGAGACACTGGACACACCGAGACACTGGACACACCGGACCGGACACTGGAGACACTGGACACACCGGACACACACACTGGACACACACTGGACACACGGAGACACTGGACAAACTGGACACCGGACACTGGACACACTGGACACACACACTGACACTGGACACACTGGACACACCGGAGACACCGGACACACCTGGACACACCGGAGACACACCTGGACACACCGGAGACACTGGACACACACACCGGAGACACTGGACACACACCGGAGACACTGGACACACACTGGACACACTGGACACACACCGGAGACACTGGACACACCGGACACACTGGACTGGACACACTGGACACACTGGAGACACTGGACACACTGGGACACACTGGGACACACTGGACACACCGGAGACACTGGACACACGGGACACACCGGGACACACTGGACACACGGACACACTGGAGACACTGGACACACACACTGGACACACTGGACACACTGGACACACACTGGACACACCGGAGACACTGGACACACCGGAGACACTGGACACTGGACACACCGGAGACACTGGACACACTGGACACACCGGAGACACTGGACACAAAGGACACACCGGAGACACTGGACACACCGGACACACTGGAGACACTGGAGACACTGGACACTGGACACACTGGACACACTGGACACACTGGACACACTGGACACGGACACACTGGACACACCGGAGACACTGGACTGGACACACTGGACACACCGGACACACCGGAGACACTGGACACACTGGACACAAAGGACACTGGACACACCGGACACACGGACACACTGGACACACTGGACACACGGACACACTGGACACACTGGACACACCGGACACACCGGACACACCGGACACACCTGGACACACCGGACACACCGGACACCGGACACACCGGACACACCGGACACTGGACACCGGACACACCGGAGACACCGGACACACCTGGACAGACACACTGGACACACCGGACACACCTGGACACACTGGACACACCGGACACTGGACACACCGGAGACACTGGACACACTGGACACACTGGACACACACATGGACACACCGGAGACACTGGACACACTGGACACACACACTGGAGACACTGGACACACTGAGACACTGGACACACTGGACACACTGGACACACACACTGGACACGGAGACACTGGACAGACACTGGACACACTGGACACACTGGACACACTGGACACACTGGGACACTGGACACACTGGACACACGGACACACACGGAGACACTGGACACACACTGGACACACGGAGACACTGGACACACACCTGGACACACCGGAGACACTGGACACACTGGACACACTGGACACACACTGGACTGGACACTGGACACACCGGAGACACTGGACACTGGACACACTGGGACACTGGACACACGGAGACACTGGACACACTGGACACACTGGAGACACTGGACACACCTGAGACACTGGACACAATGGACACACCGGAGACACTGGACACACTGGACACACCTGGACACACCGGACAGACACTGGACACACACTGGACACACCGGAGACACTGGACACACCGGAGACACTGGACACAATGGACACACCGGAGACACTGGACACACTGGACACACCGGAGACACTGGACACACTGGAGACACTGGACACACTGGAGACACTGGACACACTGGACACACCGGAGACACTGGACACACTGGACACACCGGAGACACTGGAGACACTGGACACACCGGAGACACTGGACACACACTGGACACACCGGGACACTGGACACACACCGGACACACCGAGGACACTGGACACACCGGACTGGACACTGGACACACACTGGGACACACCGGACAGACACTGGACACACTGGACACACTGAGACACTGGACACTGGACACACACTGGAGACACTGGACACAACTGGACACACACCGGACAGACACTGGACACACTGGACACACCGGACACACCGGACAGACACTGGACACACCGGAGACACTGGACACAATGGACACACCGGAGACACTGGACACACTGGACACACTGGAGACACTGGACACACCGGAGACACTGGACACAATGGACACACCGGAGACACTGGACACACTGGACACCCTGGACACACCGGAGACACTGGACACACCGGAGACACTGGACACACTGGAGACACTGGACACGCTGCACACACCGGACACACTTGAGACAGGAATCATCTGACGCCATCAAGTCCCAGTCCGACCCGAGTCCGACCTGAGCCCCAACAGAAGCTCTAAATATTGTTCTGACTCTCTGACAGAAAAAGTTCCACAGTGCCTCTTTAACCCCTCCTCTTCTCTTGTGTTTTTATTCAGTTCTTCCGTCGGCTCCGGTGCTTCTGAAGGTGGAGAACCTCGAGGAGAACAACGTCACCGTGTCCTGGACCCCGGGCTTCAGCGGCTACTCCCCCCTGACCTCCTGCTCCATCCAGGTACTCCTCCTGACCCCTGACCTCCTGACCTCCTGTTTCATCCTGGTGTTTGAGTAATTCTTTATTATTCATCATCACCTCCAAAGCTCCAGACGTTCTTCAGAGTTTTCAGGTCGTCAGATTCATGTCTGTGTCGGTTCCTGCAACAAAACTCAAACCGTCGAGTTCACACCAAAACCAGAACGTTCAGGAACCCAACATTTGTTCCCAACAGGAAACGAGTAAAAGTGTTTTTTTCTGAGGCGTGAGGACTCGGTGGACCTGAGCAGGTTCCTCGAGTCACACTGGAAAATAACCAAATAAAACGTGTGTGAGGAACGTGGAGGAGAAACAAGAGACAGAAGATCGAGCCGTGGCCAGAGAACGAGAACAAATATTTACTGTGTCTGTGTTCGACCGATGACGTTCCTCCAAACAGATGTTCCTCCACACACAGATGTTCCTCCACACACAGATGTTCCTCCACACAGATGTTCCTCCACACACAGATGTTCCTCCACACACAGATGTTCCTCCACACACAGATGTTCCTCCACACACAGATGTTCCTCCACACAGATGTTCGTCTCTGGTTTGATGTTTGTTTTTCTTCTTTCGTTGGGTCGTAGTTTTTTTCGTTGGTAAATCTGTGGACGATCTTCACGTTTCACTTAAACGTTGGAACGCAGCTCGTTCATTGTAAGAACTTTGAGCAGGAACTGACACCGGCACCGTCCAGACCTGAAAACACCTTGTGATGTCATGAAGTGGTAGTTTTCAGGTGAACATCTCCAGGTCAGAGAGCCGAGGATTATGAGACATTTAAGGTCAGAGCCACGTGTTTGGGGCTGAAGAATGAAAACCAAGACTAAACCAGGTCTAAACCAGGTCTAAACCAGGACTGAACCAGGTCTAAACCAGGTCTAAACCAGGTCTAAACCAGGACTGAACCAGGACTGAACCAGGACTGAACCAGGACTGAACCAGGACTGAACCAGGACTAGACCTTTAGTTTTTCTCCTGACACAGAAGAGTTTGAACTTTGAGTCAGTTTTTGTTCCATGTGGACACAAAGATCTGAACCACAAACCACAACCCAGGTCCTGCACCTGACACTCACCTGTCTCACCTGCAGGTCTCTGGTCCGGCCTCTGCTCCGGTCTCTGGTCCGGTCCGGGTCCGGGTCCTGGTTCCTCCTCACAGGGTCTCGGTCTCTGGACTCAGGTCTCACTCGGTCTACAGCCTCAGAGTCTCCTGCACCAACCAGCTCGGACCATCCCCGGACTCGGACTGGATCAACTTCACCACCCCAGAGTCCGGTACTGGACCAGGACTGGGACTGGGACTGGACCGGGACTGGACCAGGTCTAAACCAGGACTAAACCAGGTCTTGTTGTTTTAGTCCCGATGGTGGCTCCGAGGAACCTGACCTTTGACCTGTCGGAGAGTCAGCTGACCCTGCGGTGGGCGGGGCTGCAGGAGAACGAGCTGCAGGGGAAACTCCAGGCCTATAAAGTCCAATGGAGCCTGGGCTCAGAGACACAGGCAGGAGCGCACCTGACACACACCTGACTGCACCTGACACACACCTGACACACACCTGACACACACCTGACACACACCTGTACACACACCTGACACACACCTGACACACACCTGACACACACCTGACACACACCTGTACACACACCTGTACACACACCTGACACACACCTGTACACACACCTGTACACACACCTGACACACACCTGACTGCACCTGACCACACACACCTGACACACACCACACACCTGCACACCTGTACACACACCTGACACACACCTGACACACACCTGAACACACACCTGTACACACACCTGTACACACACCTGACACACACCTGACTGCACCTGACACACACCTGACACACACCTGTACACACACCTGACACACACCTGACACACACCTGAACACACACCTGTACACACACCTGTACACACACCTGACACACACCTGACTGCACCTGACACACACCTGACTGCACCTGTACACACACCTGACACACACCTGTACACACACCTGACACACACCTGACTGCATCTGACGCACACCTGACACACACCTGACACACACCTGTACACACACCTGTACACACACCTGACACACACCTGACTGCACCTGACACACACCTGACACACACCTGAACACACACCTGTACACACACCTGACACACACCTGACACACACCTGTACACACACCTGACACACACCTGACACTGCACTGCACACCTGACACACACCTGAACACACACCTGTACACACCTGTACACACACCTGACACACACTGACTGACACACCTGACACACACCTGTACACACACCTGTACACACACCTGACACACACACCTGACTGCACCTGACACACACACCTGTACACACTCCTGTACACACACCTGACACACACACCTGAACACACACCTGTACACACACCTGTCACACACCTGACACACACCTGACACACACCTGACACACACCACTGCACCTGACACACACCTGACACACACCTGACACTGACACACACCTGCCACACCTGACACACACCTGACACACACCTGTACACACACCTGTACACACACCTGTACACACACCTGACACACACCTGACACACAACTGTACACACACCTGACACACACCTGACACACACCTGACTGCACCTGACGCACACCTGACACACACCTGTACACACACCTGTACACACACCTGTACACACACCTGAACACACACCTGACACACACCTGAACACACGCACCTGTACACGCACCTGTACACGCACCTGTACACACACCTGACAGCACCTGACACACACACCTGACACACACCTGTACACACACCTGTACACGCACCTGAACACACACCTGTACACGCACCTGTACACACACCTGACAGCACCTGACACACACACCTGACACACACCTGTACACGCACCTGTACACGCACCTGTACACACACCTGACAGCACCTGACACACACACCTGACACACACCTGTACACACACCAGTACACACACCTGAACACACACCTGACACACACCTGAACACACACCTGAACACACACCTGTACACACACCTGTACACGCACCTGACACACACCTGACCACACCTGTACACACACCTGACCACACCTGTACACACACCTGACCACACCTGTACACACACCTGTACACACACCTGACACACACACACACCTGACACACACCTGACCGCACCTGACACACCTGACCACGCACCTGACACGCACCTGTACACGCACCTGAACACACACCTGACACACACCTGACACACACCTGAACACACACCTGTACACACACCTGACACACACCTGACACACACCTGTACACACACCTGAACACGCACCTGACACGCACCTGTACACACACCTGACACGCAAATGTACACACACCTGACTGCACCTGACACACACCTGACCGCACCTGACACACACCTGACTGCACCTGACACACACCTGACTGCACCTGACCGCACCTGACGCACACCTGACACACACACCTGACACACACACCTGTACACACACCTGACACGCACCTGACACGCACCTGTACACACACCTGTACACACACCTGACACACCTGACACACACCTGACTGCACCTGTCACACACCTGTACACACACCTGACTGCACCTGTCACACACCTGTACACACACCTGTACACGCACCTGTACACGCACCTGTACACACACCTGTACACACACCTGACAGCAC
>NW_026570971.1:12500-15000 GCF_026225935.1 Boleophthalmus pectinirostris | reverse complement strand
TTGTCTCTAGTGGACAGTGTGTGTTTGTCTCCCTCTAGTGGACAGTGTGTGTTTGTCTCCCTCTAGTGGACAGTGTGTGTTTGTCTGCCTCTAGTGGACAGTGTGTGTTTGTCTCCCTCTAGTGGACAGTGTGTGTTTGTCTCCTCTAGTGGACAGTCTGGGGGTGAGTCTGGAGTTGAAGACCAAACTCGAGGACGTGTTGATCCCAGAGACACGACTCAGTCTGGGCCCCGTCCTCGGCAAAGGTGTGTCCAACTTTATATATCTGTAGTACTGTAATACTGTGTATTACTGTGTAGTACTGTGTAGTACTGTGGTACTTTGAGCCTGTCCCTCTAACCTGGGTTCTGTTGTGGTTCTGGTTCAGGAGAGTTCGGGTCGGTGCGAGAGGCGCTGCTCAAAACTGAAGATGCTGTTCAGAAAGTCGCCGTCAAAGTTTTAAAAAGTGAGTGCTCCTGTCTGCACCTGTCAGCACCTGTCTGCACCTGTCTGCACCTGTCTGCACCTGTCTCTTCCTCCTGTTCTGACGTGTGCTTCTTGTAGATGACATCACGGCGTCATGTGACATGGAGCAGTGTCTGAAGGAGGCGGCGAATATGAAAGATTTTAACCACCCCAATGTGATCCAGCTCATCGGTACCAACGCACACAGGGACATGCACACAGAGGGACACGCACACACAGAGGGACACGTACACACAGAGGGACACGTACACACAGAGGGACACGTACACAGAGGGACACGCACACACAGAGGGACACGCACACACAGAGGGACACGTACACACAGAGGGACACGTACACACAGAGGGACACGTACACACAGAGGGACACGCACACAGAGGGACACGCACACACAGAGGGACATGCACACACACACAGACACGCACACACAGAGGGACATGCACACACACAGAGGGACACGCACACACAGAGGGACACGCACACAGAGGGACACGCACACAGGGACACGCACACACAGAGGGACATGCACACACAGGGACACACACACACACACAGAGGACACACACAGAGGGAGGGCGGGCTCAGGTGTGATTGACAGCTGTGTGCTCCTGTAGGGGTGAGTCTGCAGCGTCGGCCCGGGCGGCTGCTCCCGGTGCCGATGGTGATTCTGCCGTTTATGAAACACGGAGACCTGCACACCTTCCTCCTACTGTCCAGACTCGGAGAGAAACCTTATGTAAGACACACACACACACACACACACACAACACACAACACACACATACACACACATACAGAGACACACACAGAGACACACACACAACACACACAGAGACACACACACACACACACACACAACACACAACACACAGAGACACACACACACACACACACACACACACACACACACACACACACAGCACACACACACACACACACACACACACACACAGAGTCACACACACATACACACACACACACACACACAACACACACACACACATACACACACACAGAGACACACACACAACACACACAGAGACACACACACACACACACACACACAACACACAGAGACACACACACACAGAGACACACATATACACACACACACACACACACAGAGACACACACACACACACACACACACACACACACACACACACACACACACACACACACATACACACACACACACACACACACACAACACACACATACACACACACACAACACACATAGACACACACACACACTTTTGTTCACTGCACATGTTTCTGATCTGTCCAAGATTTTCAAACTTGTCTCAGGTCGACAAAAGGAGGAAGTGAGTTTGTGGACAAAAGTTGATGTGGTTCTGGTTCCGTCTCTGGTTCTGGTTCCGTCTCTGGTTCAGACACTTCCTTGTCTCTGTCTACAGGAGGAGCTACATCTAATGAAACTCCTCTGGAACTCACACTCACACTTGTTCACACTTTCAGTTTGTTAGTTGGGCCTGTTGACTCTGGGCTTTTATCAGCACGACCAGTCAGGTCATAATGGAGCTTTCACACCTCTGGTCCTGACCTGACTCCAGCTCTTCTTCTCTTGTTTGTTTTGATGAGACGATGAGACACGTGGAGACGATCTGACTCCCCCGTTTCTCTTACATAATCATTCTCTTTATGAACTAAAACATCTGCTTTAACTCTCCTCTCAAAACTGTTCTTTTCTAAGTCTCTGTGTGTGTGTGTGTGTGTGTGTGTGTGTGTGTGTGGGTGTGTGTGTGTGTGTGTGTGTGTACGCTCGTGTGTGTGTTTCAGACTCTGGAGCTTCAGACTCTGGTGGGCTTCATGTTGGACGTGGCTCGAGGAATGGAATATCTGAGTAACAAGAACATCATCCACAGAGACCTGGCCGCCCGGAACTGCATGTGAGACCAGACCGGGTTTAGGCCGGGTTTAGGCCGGGTTTAGGCCGGGTTTAGGCCGGGTTTAGGCCGGGTTTAGTCTTGCTTCTGGGTTCTTTCATGTTGACATCAGTTGTTGCTGTAAAC
>NW_026570971.1:0-2500 GCF_026225935.1 Boleophthalmus pectinirostris | reverse complement strand
GGCACACCTGGACTCAGAGCCACGACTGGATCTCAGAGGGATCAGGAGCTGCACTGGCCATCGGAGGAGACTACAGGTCAGACCGAGTTTAGACCTATGCCGGTCCTGGTTTAGTTCTGGTTTAGTCCTGGTTTAGTCCTGGTTCAGTCCTGGTTCAGTCCTGGTTTAGTCCTGGTTTAGTCCTGGTTTAGTCCTGGTTCAGTCCTGGTTTAGTCCTGGTTCAGTCCTGGTTTAGTCCTGGTTCAGTCCTGGTTTAGTTCTGGTTCAGTTCTGGTTCAGTTCTGGTTTAGACCTGGTTTAGTCCTGGTTCAGTCCTGGTTCAGTTCTGGTTTAGTCCTGGTTTAGTTCTGGTTTAGTCCTGGTTTAGTTCTGGTTCAGTTCTGGTTTAGTCCTGGTTCAGTTCTGGTTTAGTTCTGGTTTAGACCTGGTTTAGTCCTGGTTCAGTTCTGGTTTAGTCCTGGTTTAGTCCTGGTTTAGTTCTGGTTTAGTCCTGGTTTAGTCCTGGTTTAGTCCTGGTTCAGTTCTGGTTTAGTCCTGGTTTAGTTCTGGTTCAGTTCTGGTTTAGTCCTGGTTCAGTTCTGGTTTAGTTCTGGTTTAGTCCTGGTTTAGTTCTGGTTCAGTTCTGGTTTAGTTCTGGTTTAGTCCTGGTTTAGACCTGCTTTAGTCCTGGTTTAGTCCTGGTTTAGTTCTGGTTTAGTCCTGGTTTAGTCCTGGTTCAGTCCTGGTTCAGTCCTGGTTTAGTCCTGGTTTAGTCCTGGTTTAGTCCTGGTTCAGTCCTGGTTTAGTCCTGGTTCAGTCCTGGTTTAGTTCTGGTTCAGTTCTGGTTTAGTTCTGGTTTAGTTTACCTGGTTTAGTCCTGGTTTAGTTCTGGTTTTAGTCCTGGTTTAGTCCTGGTTTAGTCCTGGTTTAGTTCTGGTTTAGTCTGGTTTAGTCCTGGTTTAGTCCTGGTTTAGTCTGGTTTAGTCCTGGTTTAGTCCTGGTTTAGTTTCTGGTTTAGTCCTGGTTTAGTCCTGGTTTAGTTCTGGTTTAGTCTGGTTTAGTTTAGTCCTGGTTTAGTCCTGGTTTAGTCCTGGTTTAGTCCTGGTTTAGTCTGGTTCAGTCTGGTTTAGTTCTGGTTCAGTCCTGGTTTAGTCCTGGTTTAGTTCTGGTTTAGACCTGGTTTAGTCCTGGTTTTAGTCCTGGTTTAGTCCTGGTTTAGTCCTGGTTTAGTTTAGTCCTGGTTTAGTCCTGGTTTAGTCCTGGTTTAGTCCTGGTTTAGTCCTGGTTTAGTCCTGGTTCAGTTCTGGTTTAGTTCTGGTTTAGTCCTGGTTTAGACCTGGTTTAGTCCTGGTTTTAGTCCTGGTTTAGACCTGGTTTAGTCCTGGTTTAGTCCTGGTTTAGTTCTGGTTTAGTCCTGGTTTAGTCCTGGTTTAGTCCTGGTTCAGTTCTGGTTTAGTTCTGGTTTAGTCCTGGTTTAGACCTGGTTTAGTCCTGGTTTAGTCCTGGTTTAGACCTGGTTTAGTCTGGTTTAGTCCTGGTTTAGTCCTGGTTTAGTCCTGGTTTAGTCCTGGTTTAGTCCTGGTTTAGTTCTGGTTTAGTCCTGGTTTAGTCCTGGTTTAGTTCTGGTTTAGTCCTGGTTTAGTCCTGGTTTAGTTCTGGTTCAGTCTGTGTGTCAGATTCTGTCTTGTGTTTCAGGTTCATCATGAGCTCTTGTGGTGAGGAGGAGGAGGAGGAGCGGGATGAAGAGGAGGACACGGTCATTAATGTCTGACCTCTCACCTGTCAGTCACCTGTCCCTCACCTGTCAGTCACCTGTCCCTCACCTGTCAGTCACCTGTCCCTCACCTGTCAGTCACCTGTCCCTCACCTGTCAGTCACCTGTCAGTTTTACCTGGATTAAAAACTGAGGAGCACAAAACCAGGTGGAGAAATAAACTCTGTGGAACTGGGACCAAGTGAAGCTACTGCAGAGACTAACCACTCTGCCACTGACCTCTGACCCACTGACCCTCTGACCTCTGACCCACTGACCCACTGACCTCTGACCCACTGACCCACTGACCCTCTCACAGTTTTAAACTAACCATTTTATTGAGATTTTATTGAAAAGTGCAATTTACTAAAACGGTTCACCTGCCTGGTTTAGTCCTGATTTAGTCCTGGTTTAGTCCTGGTTTAGACCTGGTTTAGTCTTGGTCTAGTCCTGGTTTAGCCCTGGTCTAGTCCTGGTTTAGTCCTGGTTTAGACCTGGTTTAGTTCTGGTTTAGTTCTGGTTTAGTCCTGGTTTAGTCCTGGTCTAGTCCTGGTTTAGTCCTGGTTTAGTTCTGGTTTAGTTCTGGTTTAGTCCTGGTTTAGTCCTGGTCTAGTCCTGGTTTAGTCCTGGTTTAGACCTGGTTTAGTTCTGGTTTAGTTCTGGTTTAGTCCTGGTCTAGTCCTGGTCTAGTCCTGGTTTAGTCCTGGTTTAGTTCTGGTTTAGTTCTGGTTTAGTCCTGGTTTAGTCCTGGTTTAGTCCTGGTTTAGT